>NC_136263.1:81996093-82295392 GCF_964187855.1 Myxine glutinosa | reverse complement strand
AAGAAACTTACCACTTTCATTTTTTGATATGTGCAGCTTTACAAACACGTTTCTTCAATTCTAATGACTGATTATGTAACGGGAACTTCACTTCAATCACCTGGTTGATCAACAATGGCATGCTCAATTGGTTCTGTATAGAGATCTTTCCCTTTGAATAATGACCCTCATAATGAAATCCTTCAGTTCTCGTGGTTAGACATTCATTTACTGCTGTCTATGGTCACTCTCGAGGCTTCTGACAGGGAAAACAACAAGAAAATTCAGATGCCATGCCTGACATCTGAACAACGTTTAAGGGCAATTGGGATGCTTGAGGCTGGTGTAAGCCAGCGAACAATTGCCCAACGTCTTGGTTGCTCACAGCCTGCAATTTCCAACCTGGCCAGGCGTTACGGTGAAACTGGAACTGTGAATGATGGTCCATGAAGAGGAAGACCACGGTTAACCACCTTGCAGGAGGAGTGGGACAGACTTCCCCAGGCCCACATTCAGACAGACTTCCCCTGGTGCAGAGCATGCGTCGGAGGTGCACAGCCTGCATCACAGCTCAGGGAGGACACACACGATATTGAGGACTGTTGTCATTCTGTCCTTGACTGTTAGGAGTGTTGTGTCCATTCCTGTGTCATTTTGTTTTGACTGTATTCAAGTGCGTGTCTTTGTGTTGCACAACTCCTTGTGATGTTCATGTTTTTTGTGATTGAGGCAACCTCTTGTTTATTGACATTTGTTTCATAAAGATAGCTGAACTTTACCTCTGTGTTCAAATATTTTTCATTTTTGCGTGGAGGATTTCAATGAGCGTCCTTCTAAAGATTTGATAAGTTTATTACTTGCAAAATCGAAGATTTTTCAAGTACAGGGTGAGTCAAAAGTAGCGCCCGATTTCTGTTTGGTCGGTTGGATATTGATCGGTTGCGTTTGTGGTTCTCTATCTGTGTGCTTGTTTGTTACTTGCCAAAAAAAAATTTTTTTTTTGCAAGTTTGTTGATCACTTCGGTTGATCACTCCGGTCAAAAGGTCAAAAGGTCAACATAGGCTAAAGGTCAACCACTTTTTTCAAATTTCTAAAAGCCTCAATTTTCATCCGATTGACTTGAAATTTGAATAGGATTTACATATCGGCGAACTGAATTCAACCACCAACTATTTTTGAGTTTATCTTCGGCCAAAAGGTCAACATAGGCCAAAGGTCAACCACTTTTTCAAATTTCTAAAATCCTCAATTTTCATCCGATTGACTTGAAATTTGAATAGGATATACATGTCGGCGAATTGAATTCAACCGCCGACTATTTTTGAGATCAGCATTGGCCAAAAGGTCAACATAGGCCAAAGGTCAACAACCATTTCAAATTTCTAAAATCCTCAATTTTCATCTGATTGACTTGAAATTTGAATAGGATTTACATATTTGCTTACTGAATTCAACCACCAACTATTTTTGAGATCAGCGTGGGCCAAAAGGTCAACATAGGCCAAAGATCAACCACTTTTTTCAAATTTCTAAAATCCTCAGTTTTCATCCGATTGACTTGAAATTTGAATAGGATTTACATATCGGCTTACTGAATTCAACCACCAACTATTTTTGAGATCAGCGTCGGCCAAAAGGTCAACCACTTTTTTAAAAATTTCTAAAATCCTCAATTTTCATCCGATTCACTTGAAATTTGAATGGGATTTACATATCAGCAAACTGAATTCAACCACCAACTGAATTCAACCAACAACCACCAACCACCTATCCCTGGTGTTGGGCTAGTGGCTAGGGTGCCGGCTTAGGATCCTAGGATCCTGGGTTCGAATCCCGGTCGATTGCTGAATTAACGCCAGGGGGGTTGACTCAGCCTGTCATCCTTCCGAGGTCGGCTAATTGAGTACCAGTTCACTGGTAATTCCCTGTTTGTCGTTAAAGGCGGCAAAAAGGGTTGGCGTCAGGAAGGGCATCCGGCCGTAAAACATTGCTTCAAAAAGGGGACCGAAAAACAACAACAACCACGGTTCCCGAAAAAGGCCAACCCCCGCTTTGCGGGGAAAAATGGCCTCTAAAGGTGGTTATATAACCACCAACCACCAATCCTCAATTTTCATCCGATTGACTTGAAATTAGAAGAGGATTCACATATCGGCTAACTGAATTCAACCACAAACTATTTTTGAGATTAGCTTTGGCCAAAAGGTCAACATAGGCCAAAGGGCAACCACTTTTTGCAAATTTCTAAAATCCTCAATTTTCATCCGATTGACTTGAAATTTGAATAGTATTTACATATCGGCTTACTGAATTCAACCACCAACTATTTTTGAGATCAGCGTCGGCCAAAAGGTCAACCACTTTTTTTTTAATTTCTAAAATCCTCAATTTTCATCCGATTCACTTGAAATTTGAATGGGATTTACATATCAGCAAACTGAATTCAACCACCAACTATTTTTAAGATCAACATAGGCCAAAATGTCAACATCGGCCCACGGTCAACTGCTTTTTTCAAATTTCTAAAAGCCTCAATTTCCATCCGATTGACTTGAATTTTGAATAGGATTTTCTTATCAGCCAACTGAATTCAACCACCAACTATTTTTAATAATAATAATAATAATTCATTTATTTTGTATAGCGCTTTTCAAGAAGCCCAAAGGCGCTTTGACAGAGTGGAAAACATAATGCATAACAATACATGAAAACAACAATTGCAAAAAGACTAATCAATAGGGAAATATTTAAAGCAAAAGGAGGGAGAAGGAGAAGAGATAGTCAGGGGTTAAATGCTGTGGGTTGAATGTTGAATGCAGTGTTGAACAGGTGGGTCTTTAGTGATGTTTTGAATGTGGTGAGTGAGGAGGAGTCTCTGATGGTGTGAGGTAGTGAGTTCCAGAGGGTGGGAGCAGCGATGGAGAAGGCCCTGTCCCCCCAGGATCTGAATTTGGTCCGGATTGAGGGGGTCAGGAGGTTGGTACCAGCAGAGCGGAGGTTGCGGGTGGGAGTGTGTCTGGAGAGGAGGTCAGCCAGGTAGGATGGGGCCAGGTTATGGAGGGCTTTGTATGTCAAGAGGAGGATTTTGTACTGGATTCTCTGGGGGATGGGGAGCCAATGAAGCTTGTAAAGGACGGGGGTGATGTGGTCACGGGTCCGGGAATGGGTGAGTAGACGGGCAGCGGAGTTCTGAATGTATTGGAGTTTATTGGTGATTTTTGAGGGTGAACCATAGAGGAGGCTATTGCAGTAGTCAAGACGGGAGGTGATGAAGGCGTGGATGAGGGTTTCTGCAGCCGTGGAGGAGAGGGATGAGCGGAGACGGGCAATGTTTTTCAGGTGAAAGAAGGCTGACTTTGTGATCTGTTTAGTGTATTTGTCAAAGGAGAGGGTTTGGTCAAAGATGACACCAAGATTCCGGATGTGAGGGGAGGTGGATACTGGGATACCGTCGATGTTGAGGGCAAAATTATGGGTGGATTTTGTGAGCGTTTTTGGGCCAATGATGATTATTTCAGATTTATCACAGTTAAGCTTGAGGAAGTTGATTTGAAGCCAGGATTTTATTTCAGTGATGCAGTTTGTCAGGATAGAGTGGGTGTCGGTGGAGACGGACTTGGTGGAGATGAAAAGCTGGATGTCATCGGCGAAGCAGTGGAATTGGAGACCATGACGGTGGATTAAGTGACCGAGGGGGGACAGGTAAAGGATGAAGAGGAGGGGGCCAAGAACTTAACCTTGGGGGACACCTTGGGGGAGGGGAGCAGTGGGGGATTTGCAGTTATTGATGGAGATGAACTGGCGTCTGTCAGAGAGGTATGATTTAATCCAAGAGAGGGCAGTGCCGGTAACGTTAAAGGTGGATTCAAGTCGGGTGAGGAGGATGGTGTGATCGATGGTGTCAAAGGCAGCGCTGAGGTCGAGGAGGACGAGGATGTTGAGGTTGCCAGCGTCAGAGGAGAGGAGAAGGTCGTTGGTGATTTTGAGGAGAGCAGTTTCAGTACTGTGGTTGGAGCGGAATCCGGATTGGAATGTTTCATACAGGTTATTGGCAGAGAGGTGATGTTTGAGTTGAGTGGCTACAGCACGTTCCAAAACTTTTGACAGAAAGGGTAGGTTGGAGATGGGTCTGAAGTTGTTTAGGGTGTCAGGGTTTAGACCAGGTTTTTTTAGAATGGGGGTAACAGCAGCAATTTTGAGGGATGGTGGGACGATGCCTGTAGACAGGGAGGAGTTTATTGTTGCAATGATAAGTGGAGAGAGAGCAGGGAGGGAGGCCTTGACAAAGCTGGAGGGGATGGGGTCAAGAGTGCAGGTGGCAGTTTTCATTCCTATGAGGAGTTCAGAGAGGTCAGTAGGGGAGATTGGGGAGAACCGAGACAGGGGATGGCAGGACAAGGGGGGGCAGGTGGTTGGAGGGGGAGCGGGTGCGGCGGTGGTCAAGCTGTTGTAGATGTTGTCAATTTTGCGTTGGAAGAAAGAGAGGAAGGAGATGCAGTTGTCTACTGTGAATGACTGGGTGGTGGTGTCCAGGGGGCGGAGGAGTTTGTTTATTGTCGAGAACAGTGCTTTTGGGTTTCCGGAGCCAGAGTGGATAATTTGAGAGTAGTAGGCGGAGCGGGCGCGGGAGAGGGCATCTTTGTAGTGTTGTAGGTGGTCCTTGTAGGCTTGGGAGTGAACTGTGAGACCTGTTTTATTGCGGAGTCTTTCAAGTTGGCGAGCACGAGTTTTCATCAGGCGGAGTTCAGGGGTAAACCAGGGAGCAGAATGGGTGAAAGAAACTGTTTTGGTTTTTACAGGCGCAAGCTGGTCAAGGCAGGAGGAGAGAGTGTGGTTGTAGTAGTCAGTGAGGTCGGAAGGGGTGTGGAGGTCAACGAAGGGAGAAGTGGACATTTTTTCAGAGAGGGTGGATGAGAATGAGGTAGGTGAAAGAGCGTTTAGCTTACGGAAGTTGATAGTGCGATAATGTCTTGGTGTTGGGGTGGGGATGTTGATGGTCATAGTGATAGCTAAGTGGTCAGAGAGGGTGAGGTCGGAGCCAGAGAGATGGCGCAAATTTAATCCAGTGGAGCAGACAAGGTCCAAAATGTGACCACGGATATGGGTAGGAAAGTCGACATGTTGAGTGAGGTTAAAGCAGGTGAGTAAATCAGTGAAGTCAGTGGTTATTGTGGAGTCAGTGGAGTCCATGTGGATATTGAAATCACCAAGGAGGAGGATTGAGGGGGAGAGGGAACATAGCTGGGTCAGAAAGTAGGAGAAGTCAGACAGGAATGATGGGTGTGGTTTGGGAGGGCGGTAGACGACAGCCATGACTGACTGCGTGCGACCAGAGAGTTTAAAAGCCAGGTGTTCAAATGATGAGGATGAGGCTGGTCCTGATGTCTTGACGGTGGATAACGGCAATTCCACCACCTCGGCCCTCCGAGCGTGGTTTATTGACGTAGGAATATCCATTGGGTGTGGTGAGGTTGAGTGTGTAGTAGTCCAGAGGTTGTTGCCAGGTTTCGGTGAGACAGAGAAAGTCCAGTTTGTTATCCAGGATGTATTCGTTCAGGATGAGGCATTTGTTGTTGAGGGACCGGGTGTTGAACAGGGTGAGCTTGATGTTGTTTTGAACAGCAGGGATGAATTCAGGTGATTTAGCCAGGGTTCGTAGGCAGGAGGTGCGATTGTGTGCGTTGCTGTGACCAGGTGCGCTGGGACGAAGAGTGAGAGTGCGCTGAGCCGACCAGAGGACGGGGATGGAGTGACCTGATTGCAAATATACAAACTTACGACCGGAGCCACGGTGAATGTACCTGGGTCGTCGGAGGAGTCCATTTGATTTGATGGCAGAGATGCATGATGGGGTGGAGCGGGTATTGAGCAGAAGGAGCCTTGCGGCGGAGTACCGCAGAGCCATGTCAGACAGGAGCGGAGAGACGAGACGAGGCCAAGGTTGAGGAGGTGAAACAATGGTCCCAACCCACGAGAGCGGGCCCGAGGAAACGAAGGAGCCAGGTAGGTGAAGCCAGGAGCAGAGCCGGGACCAAGCAGAGGGCAGGCAGGAGCAAAGAGACGATCACGAGGCCAAGGTTGATCACGGCAAAGCGGCAAATGCAGCGGCAATCGACCGCCGCCGCTACAAATCTAGATCACGGCGGGAAACCGCCACCAAACCGCTGCGATGGTCACAACCCACGAGAGCGTGCCCGAGGAAACAGCGAGCAGGCGAAGGAGCCGGGCAGGCGAAGCAGGGAGCAGAGCCGGGGCTATGCAGAGGGCAGACTCAATGGCCAAAAAATCTGCACGACCACCAAAAAAAGCAAGCAACTGACAGTGGCCCGGTCGAAGAAGCGGCGAGCATGTGACGCCTGCGTCCTCTTCATACCAGACCGGAAGCGGAAGTGAATAGGATTTTGAAATTGAAAACTGAAAAGTGAAAGTTGAAAATTTTTTTTGGAAAATCCTCAATTTTCATCCGATTGACTTGAAATTTGAATAGGATTTACATATCGGCTTACTGAATTCAACCACCAACTATTTTTGAGATCAGCGTCGGCCAAAAGGTCAACCACTTTTTTAAAAATTTCTAAAATCCTCAATTTCCATCCGATTCACTTGAAATTTGAATGGGATTTACATATCAGCAAACTGAATTCAACCACCAACTATTTTTAAGATCAACATAGGCCAAAATGTCAACATCGGCCCATGGTCAACTGCTTTTTTCAAATTTCTAAAAGCCTCGATTTTCATCCGATTGACTTGAATTTTGAATAGGATTTTCTTATCAGCCAACTGAATTCAACCACCAACTATTTTTGAGGTTAAAAGGATGCTCTACAGTCTACTGAGTGCCATTCCACTTTGTTCTGTTTTGCCAAGTGTCGCTCGATGAGTGATTTTTCATTCATCTGTTTGTCTTTTGTTTGTCACCGGCCTACAGGTCACAATTCTAAACCGATCGTCACGAAACTTCACCAAGTTGCATAGGTCGTCCCAATGGAGAAGCCTATTGTTTTTTGGGTCAAAAGGTCAACATAGGCCAAAGGTCACCAACTTTGCCAAATTTCTAAAATCCTCAGTTTTCATCCGATTGACTTGAAATATGAAGAGGACTTCCATATCTGGTCACTGAATTCAACCACCAAGTATATTTGAGGTCAACATCGACCAAAAGGTCAACATAGGCCAAATTTCTAAAATCCTCAATTTTCATCCGATTGACTTGAAATTTGAAGAGAACTTGTATATCTGGTCACTGAATTCAACCACCAAGTATTTTTGAGGTCAACATAAGCTAAAAGGTCAACATAGGCCAAATTTCTAAAATCCTCAATTTTCATCCAATTGACTTGAAATTTGAAGATGACTTGCATATCTGGTCACTGAATTCAACCACAAATTATATTTTAGGTGAAAATAGGCCAAAAGGTCAACATAGGCCGGATTTCTAAAATCACCAATTTTCATTTGATTGCCTTGAAATTCGAAGAGAATTTTCATATATGGTCACTGAATTCAACCACCAACTATTTTTGAGGCCAACATAGGCCAAAAGGTCATCATAGGCCAAGTTTTTAAAATCCTCAATTTTCATCCAATTCACTTGAAAATTGAACAGCATTTGCACATTCAGTCACTAAATAGGGAAACGAACTTTTTTTTGAGGTCAAAGGTCAACTCAAGGTCAACCTTACAAAATCATCATTTTTCATATGAAAAATCGTCACTTTTCTTCCTGTTGACCCGAGCTTTGGTCAAGATTGTCAATTTTAATCTTGATGAAATGGACAATTTGCTGTATCAATGGAATTTTTTTTTCCTTGGGGGTGGGGGGCGGATTTTGAAAGTATCGTGCTCCACATGACGTCATCTTGTTTTGATGTTGAGTATAGTCACGTGAAAAAGTAAGTACACCCCATGTAAAGTTTTGACTTTTTCAACATATTTCAACATACAGCTATTTGATCTTCATTTCAACAATATTGATAGATAAAGGTGATATAATATAACAAATATCAGGAAACATTTACATTTTGTAGTCCATTGTATAATTTAAATAAACATAAATGCAAATTTTGCATGTGGAAAAAGTAAGTACACCCCTACATTTATCACTACTTCAAATACCTAAAATTAGAATCAGGTGCACCAGCTCAGGTGCAAATGATTAGAACATCGTTGGAGACGATCATGGAGGAACCTGTCTTATTCAAACCTCAGACATTTCGTTTGGTTTGCTCTTTGTTGTTGAAGTGTGCGGCGTCACCATGCCTCGATCAAAAGAGCTCTCTGAGGCCTTCAGAAAGAAGGTTATAGATGCCTACGAGTCTGGGAAGGGATTTAAAAAGATCTCCAAACAATTTGAAATCAATCATTCGACTGTCCGGAAGATCATCTACAAGTGGAGAAAATTCCAAACAACTACCAACTTGTTCAGGCCAGGCCAACCCAGCAAGTTCAGCCCGAGAGCAGACCGCAAGATGTTGAAAGAAGTCTTTAAGAAACCCAGAATGTCATCATGGGACTTACAGTTAGCTCTTGCCACTGTTGATGTCAAAGTGCACGAGTCTACCATTAGAAATAGGCTGCACAAATTTGATCTACATGGGAGGTGTGCCAGGAGGAAACCTTTGCTGTCCAGAAAGAACATCAGGGCAAGACTAAAGTTTGCCAATGAACACCTAGGCAAAGACCAGCACTTCTGGAACAATGTGCTCTGGACAGATGCGTCAAAGGTAGAGCTATTTGGCCACAGTACCAGAAGACATGTTTGGTGAAAACCAAAGACAGCATTTGACCACATGAACCTGATACCAACTGTAAAGCATGGTGATGGAAATATTATGGTTTAGGACAGCTTTGCTGCATCAGGGCCTGGGCAGCTCACCATAATAGAATCCACTATGAATTCTTCATTGTACCAGAGGGTGCTTGAGGATAATGTGAAGCCATCTGTCGGAAAGTTGAAACTCGACCGAAGGTGGACCTTGCAACATGACAATGACACGAAACATACCAGTAAATCCACCACGGAATGGCTGAAAAGAAAGAAATGGAGGGTTCTGGAATGACCAAGTCAAAGCCCGGATCTAAATCCCATCGACATGTGGGGGGATTTGAAACGAGCTGTGCATGCAAGAAACCCCTCAAACATCGCACAGCTGAAAAAATTCTGCATGGAGGAGTGGGCAAAAATTTCTCCCAGTCAATGTCAGAGACTGGTCGACAGTTATAAGAAACGCCTACTTGAGGTTGTTTCTGCCAAAGGGGGAAATACCACCTATCAGAGCCAAGGGTGTACTTACTTTTTCTACTTGTGAAATTTGCATTGATGTTTATTTAAATTATACAATGGACTACAAAATGTAAATGTTTCATGATATTTGTTATATTATATCATCTTTATCTATCAATATTGTTGAAATGAAGATAAAAAAGCTGTATGTTGAAATATGTTGAAAAAGTCAAAACTTTACAAGGGGTGTACTTACTTTTTCACGTGACTGTATATATATATATATTGTTACGGTCCGCGGATTAGATGTTATTTTTACCGAGCGGTGGTGTAACCGCGGCCGAACAGTTATTCCCCGACTAAAACCCGATTCACCCTGAATGTTGGCCGTATCGCGCCACCGCTATTCAATCGGGAAAAGACTAAGACGACACGGATGTGAAGAAAAGGAAGACGAAGGCAAAGAAAGGTTTGAAATACAATTACTATTTATTACTATTTACAGGCTCAAAGTAACCAAGGAGAAGGAAAGATAATAAAATAATATACAGAAGCTTTTTAGAGACACAGGGAAAATACTAGCTTATCTAACAGGCTTACTTACTACCCAGGACAGAACAAACGAAGACACAGACTCACGCGGGGAATTGCAGAGTGGATTGGCTGGAAGGAGGTGTGTGGCTGGAGGGGGAGGACGGCACGGAGCTGGCTGGAGCTTGATCCCGCACGGGACGTCCGGCTGGACCTCGACGGCCGCTGATGCCACCGGGCCTGTCGTGTGCGCGGGATCACGGGTCGGAGCTGCTTGGTGGAGCCGACGCGCTGGTGGGGGGGTCTGGCGTGACGGGTTCTCTCCTCTCTACGCGCTCTTGCTCTGACGACCCAGCTCTTTCCTTTTTACTCGTCTCCTTGTCTCAGTAAAAGCGCATCTGCTTGTCTCCTCCCTTGGACTCCTCTCCTTTCTCTGTAAAAGCTCATCTCCGACGACCCAGCTCTTTGCTTTGCACCACGCAGCTCAGCTCAGCCTTTCAGCTCATCTCTTGGACTCAGTAAAAGCGCATCTCCTTGTCTCCTCCCTTGGACTCCTCTCCTTTCTCTGTAAAAGCTCATCTCCGACGACCCAGCTCTTTGCTTTGCACCACGCAGCTCAGCTCAGCCTTTCAGCTCATCTCTTGGACTCAGTAAAAGCGCATCTCCTTGGGGAACGCCCCGCCGCGGGTTATATAGGCCCCGCCCCTCAACCTTTGCGAACCTCCCCCAAACGTTCTCTCTCCGCCCTCTCAAGCCAAACCCCTTGTTCATGGTTGGTCGAGTGGGGCTGGCTCACTCCTCCCCTCTATGACGAGGTGGAGACACGCCTTTCTTCCCCAACCCTGCCTCGTGGCCAATGGTGGTTGAAGAAAACCGCCCAAAATGCAGTTGGCCATTGAAATGAAATGAAAGGGGTCTACTCTTATTTCACTTGGTACAATGGAGTATTTAAGTTAATGGGAGACACAGCCTTACCCTTTTTTTTTTTTCTTTTTTCTTTTTTTGTATACAAGATCGAGGCTCGTGAAAGAGCGAACATTAATCACACAGAAAGACAAACAGACACATAAAACAAATAACATCGGGAGCGGTAGACAAGATGGGGAGAGAGGGGGAAGGACACAAACACAACATTTGAGAGCAGGGACCGAGAGACATGGAGACATCGAGAGATCTGTGGGAGGGAGAGGGCTTTGGGGGGGAGGCATGTGAAGGGGGGGGGGGGTGTGGGAGAGGTATAAACATATGGACACTGCCAGGATTTCCAGGAAAGAAGTTGGAATTTCAAACAAGGTGGATCTCGGGTGAATTAGTGGGGTTAGAAAAGATCAAGGTTTTGGATGGGGGAAGATAAGAGATGGTGGTGAACAGCTGTTTTAAAGACCTGGAGGGAGGAGAGGGATTGAAGGGAGTGTGGGAGTTTGTTCCAGAGGTGGGAGAAAAGAGGAATGAAAGAGTGAAGGTGAGCAGAGTGCCGAGATTTCGGCAGTTTAACCATCAGAGGGTTGCTGGCAGATCTTGTGCGACCTGTAGGAATATTTGGGGGACAGAGCACAGAGAGAGCTGGGGGAGCAAGGCCGGAGAGGAGTCGGTAGAAGACAGAAAGACCACCTACCTGCCTGCGGTGAGTGAGTGAAAGGCCCTCAGAGATAGCTTCATCGCGGGAGATTCCAATGATTTTGAAAGCTTTAGATTCAACAGCGTGAAGCCGAGCCAGGTGTGAGGCAGGAGCACCAGCCCATAGGGGAGAACAGTATTCCATTGAGCTGCGGATGAAAGCCTTGTATGTGGTGAGGAGCTCAGGTGTGCCGAGGAAGGACTTCGCACGACGGAGGATGCCCAGTCGGCGACTGGCTTTGGAGGCCAGCTTGGAAATGTGGTTTTCCCAAGAAAGATCATGGCAGATAGTGAGACCCAAAAGCTTGAGCGACAGAACTTCTTGGAAAGGATTGTTGAGAAAGTAGATGGGAGGGTTGTCCAGTCGATCTTTTCGGAGAGACATAGTAAGAGAGTGAGATTTGTCAGGATTGAAAGACATGTTCCACTTGTTTGACCAGTCTGTGATTTTGTCCAGGTCTTCAGAGAGTGAGGAGGCTGCAGACTGCCGATCTGAGGGAAGAGAAATGGAGCGGCAGAGAGTGGAGTCATCAGCAAAGAGATAGAGAGGATTTTCCAGAGAGTCGGAGAGATCATTGATAAATAATAAAAAAACACCTTTAGAGGCCATTTTTCCCCGCAAAGCGGGGGTTGGCCTTTTTCGGGAACCGTGGTTGTTGTTTTTTGGTCCCCTTTTTGAAGCAATGTTTTATGGCCGGATGCCCTTCCTGACGCCAACCCTTTTTGCCGCCTTTAACGACAAACAGGGAATTACCAGTGAACTGGTACTCAATTAGCCGACCTCGGAAGGATGACAGGCAGAGTCAACCCCCCTGGCGTTAATTCAGCGATCGACCGGGATTCGAACCCAGGATCCTAGGATCCTAAGCCGGCACCCTAGCCGCTAGCCCAACACCAGGGAGAGATCATTGATAAAGACCAGAAAAAGCACAGGGCCCAGCACACTTCCTTGGGGAACTCCAGCCTGAACAGGAAGGGGAGATGAGAGAAATCCATTCAGGGCCACACGTTGACTATGACCAGAGAGGAAGTCCGCAAGCCATGCATGGAGATTTCCATGGATACCATAGGAGGAGAGTTTGGTGAGCAGAGCTGGGTGCCAGACCGTATCAAAGGCCCGTGATATGTCAAGGGAGATAGCTCTGATTTCCTGTTTGGCATTGAGGACCTCCATCCATTGTTGAGACAGCAGAAGCAGCATGTCCAGAGTAGAGTGACCTGGTCTGAAACCAAATTGATGATCAGAGATCAAGCCATTGGAGAAGAGGAAGGATTTCATATCCGAAGCAATGATGGATTCCATGACTTTGCTGATAATTGGGAGCAGGCTGATTGGTCTGTAGTTGCAAGGATCTGTTTTTGCACCTTTTTTGTGTAAAGCGGTAATGTTAGCTGATTTCCAGGATGCTGGCAGATGACCTTGAGCAAAAGATAGGGTGAAAAGAACAGAGAGAGGGTGAGATAGAGCGGCAGAGCAGGATTTTAGGACCCGTGGGCTGATGCCGTCTGGTCCATTTGCAGAATCAGAGTCGAGGTTTGACAAAAACTCCTCCACCTTGTCAGGAGAGAAGGACACAGAGTCCAGGAGCAGTTGGGTTCGACTGGGAAAGGTGGGAACAGAGAGAGATGGGTTTGGGACTAAGGATTTTGAGGCGAACACAGGGTTGAGGCATTCGGCTTTGTCACGTGCGATGTCAACTGTGTGGCCATTTGAGGTAAGGGAGGGGATGGAGGGGGAACAAACACCAGAAACGGATTTGACCAGACGCCACCAGGATTTGGAGGAAGGAGACAGGTTTGAGAGTTCATTCTTGAGTGAGGAGAGATAGTGCTTCCTGGCACTCCTGAGGGTAGACACACACTTGTTCCGAGCTTGGTGGAAGGAACTGAGATTGCCTACAGTTGGATTAGCCTTCCAAGAGGCAAAGGCAAGTTGTTTCAGGGCAACTGCCTCACCACAAGATTCAGTTTACCATGGATGGGAGGAAGGGGAAGACAACTGAAGGCGAGATGGGATAAATCTGTGCATGAGAGAGATCAGTTTGCTTTGGAAGAATTCCCAGGAAGAATTGAGGTCAGAGGCAGTGGAGATGGGAGACCAATCCAGACGATTGATGGCTGCTTGAAGACCGTCCCAGTCGGCCTGAGTGAAATGCCAGACTCGTCGACGCTGAGGAGGCTCTCTGAGAATGGCCAGAGAGATGTCCACTTTGACAAGCACATGATCAGAAGAACCGATTGGAGCAGAAGAAGAGCAGCAGACATTAGCAGGGAAGTTTGTCATAACCAAGTCTAGAAGAGAAGAAGATACTCTTCCATTGGCTGAGATCCGGGTCGGGAAATTGACAGATTGTGTCAATCCCAGTGAGTCACAGAAGTCCTTTGCTGAGGTGCCATGACTGGTGAGAGAGGAACCCACACCCAACCAGGTGGCATGATGACAGTTGAAGTCACCACATATGAGGAAGAGAGAGTTGGGATGAGTGGATAGAAGTTGGTCCATGTTGTCAGACAGTGAAATGTAGATGGAGTCATCACTGTTTTGGGGACGGTACAGAACACATATGAACAAAAGGTGGGAGCGGAGAGGAAGCCGTAACCAGAGGTACTCCTGCGGGTGAGGAGGAAAGAGGGCAGTGCAAGGAGAGTGAGGAAGAGAGTTTTTGACAAAGATAGCCACCCCACCACGGCCGAGGCTCAGGTCTATCATACCGGAGGAGGGAGTAACCAGGAAGAGATATTAAGGAATCAGAGACATCTTGAAGGAGGAAAGTCTCTGTTAAGCAGATCAAGTCTGGATTGTCAGAAGCAACCTGTATGGAGAGATCAGTCAGGTTTGAGCGAAGGCCCCGGATGTTTGAGGTCCATACCGTTAATGAAGAGAGAGGGGGAGCATCGGGTACAGGACAGGGGAGGGGAGGAGTAGGGTAAGATGAAGGATGAGAGGGGGAGGTAGGGAGAGCAGTTGATAGTGTGTCAGATGTTGCAGAAGAGTTCCAAGAAAGGGAAGGATGAGGAGGATGAAAGGTTTGATGGTGAAGGGATGAGGCACAGTGAGGGGTTGTTTGAGGGGGGGCAGAGGAAAGTAGAAGGTTTGGGGGGGTGGAGGTATGAGATAGAAGGGAGACGAAGTGGGGAGGAGGCAGCTTGGAGGAGGAGGGGGGAGGAGGGAGAATTGGAGAGGAATGGTATGGGGGGAGAATTGAATGGGAGGGATTGGGTGGGAGTTTTGAAGGGGAGGAGTGAGGGGGGAGTTTTGGAGGGAAGGGGCAAGGGGGAAGTTTAGAAGTGGAGGGGCAAGGGGGGAGTGTAGGGGCAAGGGGGGGGGATTTGGAGGGGAAGGGCAAGGGGGGAGATCAGGAGTGGAGGGGCAAGGGGGGGGATTAGGAGGGGAGGGGCAAGGGGGGAGTTTAGGAGGGGAAGGGCAAGGGGGGAGTTCAGGAGTGGAGGGGCAAGGGGGGAGTTTAAGAGTGGAGGGGCAAGGGGGGAGTTTAGGAGTGTAGGTGCAAGGGGGGGGATTTGGATGGGAGGGGCAAGAGGGGAGTTTAGAAAGTGGATGATTAATGAAAGACGAACATTGATAACAAATTGGGTTTGTTGTGATTTTCAAGTTAGCAATCCGATTCAGAACGATGGAGGAGGGATGGAATGAATGTGAATTTAGACCATGTAGTGAGGGAGACGTACAAGATATTGAATTTCTTTTTTTTGAAGTGGAATGAGTTGGAGAGGAAATTGAGAAAAGCCTTTTAAATAGGAAGAAAAACAGCGTGTTGTAATATACCACTGAATAAAACACAGAAGGGGAAAGGTTAAACATATTTAAATAATATTTAAACAGAAACGTGAACAATCTTATATGCACAAAAATACCAACGGGGGGAGAGCCGAGAGGGACCACCACGAGTCACGTGAACAGGGCAAACGGTGGATGGCAAGGAGATAATGGGGGCGGGGCGAACAGCACACCTGGACAGAAAATACAGGATGAGACAACAGTACACATGGAGAAAAGAAAATAAATGTTTTTGTTTTTTTGTTTTTTTTGGGGTGGGGGGTGGGGATTTAGAACGTTAGACAGAGTATTATGTTCGGGGTAGAAGGGAAAAAACCAAGAGCCAAGCAAAACACGCTTAAGTTAACAAAACACCGACGGGCGTACAACTACAAGGCCACACACGAGGAGCAGAACACGATTAATTAATTACGAGTTACAGGAAATTCAAACCAAAACTAACTATAATCAAACAATATCGCATGGACGATAAAATAACGAGTTGAAATTTGACAATCTATCTGGGGAAATGGGGGAGAAACACGTGGTCGAAGAACGAACGAACGAATAAGAATGAATAAACGAATGAGCACAGAGAAGGTAATGTTTTTTGTTTTTTTGAGTTGAGATTTACATAAGGAAGTAGGCTTTGGGGTGGAAAGACTGGGAAAACAGAGAACGAAAGTTATTGGATCACAAACGACAGGCGCTGAGAGAAAAACAAAGCCTCAAGGTTGTACAGTGTACACTGTACAAGGCCTCAAGACGACACGAATTAACACGATTTTCAATACAGGTATGAAAGATTTGCACCGAAAATCTTTGTCGGGACAATATACGTACATACACCATAAAATAAATACAGTTTTAACGAAAATACAAAATGGGAACAATTACTTAACTTCGATTTCGATGGAGAGCGTGTGGAGCTGCGAAAAAACGAACCCTCGCCAGCAAGACCGGAAACGGAAGGGATTCTATGATTCTATGATACCCTAAGACACATAATAAGATATAAGCTATCGAACAGGGGCATTCTATGATTGGCTGACGTGTATGCTTATGGACTAATTACCGAGACGCCCTTTTTACCTTTATACAACTCTGGAGGCAAGAGGGGCCATATCCAACCAATGGTACACAGCAGTTTACCACAATCCAATACACACAATCAAAAAATGCCATCCTCATATCTGCAACACTGCACCCTCCTCCTCTTAGGCACGTCCCGGGCCTATAACTTTAATTTAGTGTGACACGTAGGTGTAGTTCCCTCTACTTTTAACCTGACCCTGAGTGCGACAGTTTTAAAACATAAATAAATGTGTCCCGCTGCTCCATTGCACCCTGCCAGTAGTGTAATAATGTTGCTTCTGGGACACCTCCGTTTAACATGGGAAATCCCTATCTAATGTCATTTACCCCCTTGTCTTTTTCAAAAATCATAAACACCTCTATTTCTCCCACCCTCATCTTTATGAACCTTTTGTCTGTAGTACCTATCCTTAATGTTGTTCATTAGACCACGCATAAACAAATATTTGTTTTCTCTTATAGACCTATCATCCTTCTTCTACATATCATCTGGCAGATTAATCTTTGACCCACTCAAACATTGACCCATTCACTTCCATATTAATTCTTTCCCTCCCTCATTGCCCCTAAACACCTATATTTCTCTCACCCTGTTCTTTACGAACCTTCTAACCTTTTGACATGTTATCCTTATTCATTAGACCACTTAAACACCTGTGATCCTTCTGACCTCATGGACCTTTTAACCTTTTACTCTTAATATCATCTGGTGAATATAACCCACTCAAACAACGACCCTACAAATATTTGTTTATGCGTGGGAAATAATTTAATTCTCCTACAACTCTCTTCACCATCTAATACATTAACAAAAAATATGTTTGAGTTTGGTTCTTTATTAAGATATTTTAACTGAGCTAAGATAAAATGGTAAACCTCCCTCAATGTTCTTGCTTGAGCGCCTCCAGTGCCACATACCATTTTTAAATTAAAGTATATATTTTCCTGACAACCATCAAAGTTTTCCGTCCACTCAAAAATATTTCCATCTTTTTTACCCAATTCACCGGTATTTAAATTAATTCTCTTATTTGTTTTGTGAATTTTTTTACCAGTTGCCTTTTCAATTATACCTATTTGATATTTTTCACATTCATTATGTTTTCCATTTATATACCAAGGTTGATTACACCTCCACTCTTTAGTCTGGTTGATACTTGGTTCTATCATTTATATAATAGTAAAAAAGGCGGCGGTAGCCCGTTAAAATCCCCAACCCCCCCTTTTTAACTTATCACTTATATATATCTTATCACTTATGTATATCTTATCACTTATATATATCTTATCACTTATATATATCTTATCACTTATATATATCTTATCACTTATATACTTATATAACCATAAGGGAGACTATCAATTCCATTTTCTAAAATAAACCTCTTATCATCAAAAGCCCCCAATGCTTTCTTATTTATCTCTTCTGAATATAATTGATGTTTATAACTTCTTATTCCATTAATCTTTCTAAACTCTTCTTTCTTTGTTGTTAAACAGTTATAATAATCCTTAAAGTTTATTGTTTCTTTAATAACATTTTTCTTTACACCTTTTAACTTCTTATCAGTCTTTTCAACGTTATTCACAATGTATTTATAAGCATAAGCCTTTGACCTCAATCCCACAAATTCACTCATAACATTTCCTCCTAATTCATCCTTGAACTTTCCAATCACCTTTTTATTTTTAGAAGAGAACAACTCACTCTCTGGACTGTAATTACTCGTGTCATAGATATTAATGTCTCTTTTCATGTCTGAATAAACATCGTTGGTATTAATTTTCAAAATAAAACTATCTGTATCCATATAAAGTAGATTAACATCATTTTGATATTTCTTCCTCAAGTTATTATAAAAGTAATCATACATTAATGACTTTGATAAATCAAGAATTGTTGTTCCAATATAAATAGGTTTGTTCATTTCAATACTCTCTTTAATCAAATGGATCGCACAAAAGTTCTCAGTAAAGACCTCAGCTCGAGTAAAACTCGGTCTATTAATTAATTTTGATGCTTGTTCCCAAGATGTTGATAGTCTGATATTTTGTCTTTTCCTCACATTCTCCATAGTCTTACCAAAGACCGCATTATTCATCAATTTATAAAAGTCTTTCTCAAAATCTGTTTTTGACTCTGTTCTTCTTTGTGTATTAAAATCAATGTACCCCTTTAACCAATGACTTTGATTGAACTTTAGAACCCTATGGATCTTCTCTACTCTTAGACCTTTTGATAAATATTGTCGCAAATTTCTTTGGTGTAGAACATAATTTTTCTTGTTATATAATGTAGTAAGTAATTTTTCTGTTGATTCACCTATATCAAACGATCGTTGATAATCACTCAACCATTCTTTCTTTGGACTTGCTTTCTCACAAGCAAATGGGAGATCTTTGTGTAGGTTATGGAGTTCCTCTGGATATTTTAAATCAATTTCAAAATAATAACCAACTTTTTCTTCATCCAATTCTTTTTGTGTAGAGATACATACATCTTGTAAAACGTTTTTGTAGTCTTTTTCCTTTACCCATCTAAGTTTTCCATAAGGAAGAGCCTGAGACATTGCCCAGCCATACAGGTTGTTCGCGTCATAGTACATCAAGTAAGAACTCTCTTTCGTTGGATCATAATTTGGAAGATATTTGTTATTTGCTTTTGCGTATCTACTCGAGCAGACTTGTGAAATTCCACCTCTTTTTGCCTTTTCAATCATCAAAAGCATATCAACATCGGTTATCAAATCCAAATCTTGTTTTGTCATTTTCAACATCGCACTCCAGGCCAATCCAGGTGCTGTGTAGTAGTGAGCAGGATCCAATCCATATCCAGTGCGACAAACAGATCTAAAGGCTTCAAATACATCGGCCAATAAAAGCACATCAGTTTTGAGATACAAATCGTGATACTCGCCAAGATTCTTGATGTTATATTTTTCCCAAACATTTTGTGCGTGTACATAATCTTTATCAGATATATGACTATTATTTAATTTGTTATAGAAATTTTCTTTTGAAGGAAGTTGTGTTTCATTGAATCTCTCAAATGAGTCCATATAGTCATAGGGGTAAATTCCCTTTTGTGTTAGAAAATCTTTATCTAAAAAATACTCTGAAAGACATGGAAACTCTTTTAGATTTTGAACCAAGTTAACCAATGGACTTGCCATGAATTTAAATGTATCAAGAAATCTGATATGAGTAATAGGAGATGTGTGAATTGTTTTTGTGAATGAAATGTATTTCTGATCCGTGTTTGGAATTGCTGAGATACTTCCAGAAGTCTTTGAGAGTTCCTTGATAAATAGATGTGTATCATAATGAGCGTTGTTATGAAGAAAGACAGGAATGAAAGAGGGGAGTTGATAATTAATATTACAACTTTGATGAGCCGGACCTCTATATTTACCAGTGAGATGACAATGGTCTCTAACCTTTAGACCTTTACCAATTTTCTCCTCACAAATATGACAGACATTGTTTTTTATAAATTCCCTTTTTTCTTTACTTGTTAAGGACATTGGTTTATTGGTTTCTCTCATTATCTTGGTTAATCGAACACAGTCTTTTTCTAGTCGTTTCACAAACTCCTCTGGGGTATTTGAGCCTCTATACATCTCTAACTTGTTATATTTATCACCAACGGATGATTTGATATAATAACAAAAACCACAAGGAGTATGTTTTTGATATTTATTTGTGTATGATTCTTTTGGATCTTGAGAAGCAGTATCAATTTTTTCTAAAATACTTTCAAAATCAGCATATATAACAAATGGATGTTTGATCTTTTTATTTTCATCTTTGAATGTGATCTTTGAGCCTTCTTTAGGCATATTGATTACCGTTGATTTATGTTCGCCACAATAATTTGAATGTTTATCTAATCTTTCTTGTGAATTGAAGAAGTTAAGACAACGCAAACAAATATATATTTTATTTGTTCTCTTACAGACTTGTGGTTTTATTAATTTAGCAATATCTTTGATGTATGTATAATGTGAATTTTCGTCTGAATTAAAATATAGAAGATTAATATGAGTTTGTTTACAATTGTCAGAAAGCTTTAAAACCTGAATGTTGTTTGTTTCTGTTAGACCATAAACATTAACTGATAAATTATTCATCTTTTCAAATTTAGGAATATCATTTAAAGTCATCGGAAACTTTAGATCTTTCGTATTTAATGTATTCTCATATTTTTTATAATGAGATACTCTTTCATCATGAAAATGTGGAGGATGTAAGTGTGCTAAAATAGACCAGAGAAAACATTTATTGTCTTTATTTTTGATATTGATAACTGCTTTTCTATTTTTGATAACACTGGGTAAATCAATGTAAGAAGAAGCTTTTAGAGGATCTGATTTAAGAATATGAATGTCTATGTAAATAATTTTTCCTATATTGAATCCACTTCCTACGATTGAATTATCCACATCTTGCTCTTGTTTAATAAGTTCATCATAGACTCCTGATGTTTTAAAATCTTGATATGAAGATATAAAGTGTGGCTCAGTTCTCATGTATGGTGCATCTATAACTCCTTCATCCTTTGTCATTTCTAATTTTACTCCCATATAAAATTTAAGTGGTTTCATTTCCTTTAGTGTTTTTTCAATCAACGTTTGAACAGCAGGTTTAACTATTTCTACAGCATCAACTATAGACTCTGGTTCAGGAGGTTTGAAGTTAAAGACTCTTATTTTAATATGTCCTTTGAATGCTCCATCAGAGTTTTTAGTTGTGATAAAATTTGATAAATGTAGATTTGTTTTAAGATGTATTTTGAAGCCTTTCTTGAGGATATTTTTATTACATGTAGAACAGTGTTTTGTTTCAGGTGGAAGAGGGGAAAGTTTGTTAAAAATGTTGTATGTATGTTTTGCGGTGAGAATATGTTGTTTATAATATTTTACTTCCTTCTCGCAAGTATCACAATAAACCATATTTATAGCGTGAGAAAACGTGGTGTTTTATATATATCACTGTGCTTAAAAGAAAACACTTTTGGGCTTTACAGCTCCGTTTTATATATATCGCTGTGTTTAAACTAAAACACTTTTTCACTCAGAATCATCTAATTCATAACTATCACATGAATACTCAGAATCATACTCAGAGTCATCAATAAAGCTACTCTCATAACTATCATTTGAGCACAAACTATTAGTATCATAACTATCATCTGTGTTCAATGAAATACTATCATCACCATCGTCCAAGTTCAATGAAATAGTAAAATCTTCACTGCTGTATTGACTCATATTTAATTAGCAAGAAAAATATTCCCATCAATATCTATATACTTTCTTTCATTAACAGATTCAATCTCTACAATTTTTATATCAAAAGTTATCTTTAAATAATCTCTAACTATCATAGAACGAAATGACATTTCACCAGAAATATTAACATCATTCATTTTACTTAGATCTACACCCTTTGGATTATTAAAGAAAATACAAATGTCTCCTCTAGAATTATTAATGGTCTTATCATTCTTTTTCAAAGTATCGTGGTCAATCACTTTTTCAAGCTTTGAATAAATTGCCAGGAGTAGAGGAGAAACTTTTGTTAGATTTACTTTAATGGATGTCTTTCCAGGTATAGTTAGAGCTCTTCCTTTAAATGAAATAGAGGGGCTCATGTTATTTTCCATAACTGGTTTTACCCAAAAATTTCCATATTTATCTTTGTTCAATTTAACATCTTTGACATATTTTTCTATATCTTCCACCGAAGTAGAGATTGATTGAAATTTGTCTTTTGTGCTTTGAAACATTGTATTTATTAATGAATAAACTTGCGTTTAGTTTAAGTAAAAATTTACCACATAAATATGATAAGTTCTGAAGGATATTTAGAATTTCCAGACTCTCCATATGATAAATTAGAGAATTGTCCGGCTTGTGATAGAGTGGGGCTTAATGATGAGGATTCATATAAACAATGTTTATTCTGTGATTATATTCTAATTAATGATAATAAGAAATATAAAAAAACATATAACTCTTTTAAATTAGAACCAAAAATGAATTACTTTACAAGATTAATAAGAGAGATGAATGTTAAGCATTATGGTGATAATACACCATTTCTTACAAGGAAAGAGACTCCTTGTATTGAGGAAATGTATAAGGGTTTAATGATATTTATTATTCAAAATAATTTTAATGGAAATGTTAATACAAGATACTACATAAATAAAATAATGAATTATTTTGAAATTAAACCCGAACTCAGGATAAAATATAGAGTTTCTAAAATAGCTCAAAAAAAGTTGGATGACTTGTTTTCCAAATATATAAATGAATGATTTTTTACCCGTTTGGGAAAATAAGATAAAATTTAATAACCATAAAAACATTCCAAATTCATTGAGATGTCTAATAGTTGGTTCAAGCGGATGTGGAAAAACCTGTTTACTTTTAAAGATGCTCCTTGGTTCTAATTTTTTAGATTATGATAATTTAATAATTTTTACAAAGTCAAGTTTTCAACCCGAGTATCAACTACTCTCACAGGGTTTTAATGCGGGTCTTAAAAAGGAAGACATTATCGGTTTATTTAAACTTCAAAACAAACTAAATGATTATAATATTGATGATATAATACAATTATTTTGTGATACACAGAAATCAAAATCGAAACCCATAACTTGTATTCTCAGTGATAATACGGATGATATACCTTCACCTCAAGATTTAGATAAATCAAAAAAGAACCTCGTCATCTTTGATGATTGTGTTAATGAGAGAAACCAAACAGTAATGGATAGCTACTATACAAGAGGGAGACATTCTTCTTGTAATTGTATATATCTTAGTCAATCATATTTTCAACTCCCTCGACGCTCAATAAGAAACAATGCCAATACTTTTATTTTATTTAAGTTAAATTCAATAGATGTAAATAATTTTTGGAGAGATAATTGCTCTACGTTATGTAGTAAAAAAGAATTTGAAAATTATATGAAACACACGATTGGAAAATATAAATATATTGTTGTGAAACAAGATGAGATACTAAATGATATTTTTCAATAAATAAATACAGAAAATGAATACTGAAGAAAGAGAAAGAAAGTTTAAGGAACATCAACAATTAGTTTCAAAAGTTGTTAAACAACAGGAAGAGATAAAGAAGAAACGGAGACAGAAACTAACTGGTGAAGAAGCCTTTGAAAGAAAACAAGAGAAATTCTTTAAACCACTTTTGAAAACTCAACACCCTACAGTTCCCACGGTAGAATTTACTCCGAAAAAACTTCAAATGCTCAAAGATTTTAGTCAGATAACAAAACAAGAACTTGGTGAATTAGAATATGATGACGAGGGATTATTTCGGAAACTTGAGGAGGTAAATCAACCCCCTAATTATGTTGTGGAAGCTCTTCAAAACAATGAATATTCGGCGGGTTCAAAAACCAGAGCAGGTCTCATTCCAACAGAAGAACCAGCAGTGTTTCATCTTGTGGAAGAAAAGGTATTGATATTTAATGATGAATTGATGTTCTTGAGTTCTACTCAACCAAATGTTAAATTAACTCCAAGATTAATGTTTCTTCTAACAAACCCCGGATTCAGCGGTTCAAAATATTTTGAGGAACCACTTGATATGGAAAGAGAGGAAGATAGGGTATATATTGAGTTGCTAAATGCACTTGATTATGGAGTTTCTGTTGCTGGTAAAAGTAAGAAGAATGAGAAGGAGAAACATATTATTGATGCTTTAAGTAAGCTTGGTTCGGGTGTTAGTTTTCTTCCAAATGACCCATCACAATTAGTTAATAGGCTATTATTGTTGTTAGGTAGTAAGAAGGCTGGAAACAACAATTGTTTTAATGAATCCTCAGCCATTTTAGATCAGTTGATGAACATGAAAATAATTAATAAATGTCAATACAAAGATATTTTATTAGATATTAAATAAGATGAGAAGCACAATTCTTAGTTTTAATTTCACAACGAGCGATTACACAGCTTCATTCCCTTACCCACTACAACTTGACCCCCTTACCTCATATGAGGCATCTTTGTTGTCAATGGAAACTTACAATACCCTTTTTAATATCACAGAGAAAAACAACAAGTTTAGTTATAATCCAGGAAGTGGATATAAAACTATAACCGTTTCACCTGGAGCTTACGAGATTTCTCAAATATCTTCAGAAGTCTCTCGCCTTATGAAAGAAAAAGGTGATGAACCAAAAAATATTGTAATAGATATTCAAAAACACACTTCAAAATCAACTATTAAACTTAAAAATAATTATAAAGTTGATTTCACGATTGAAAATTCGTTTAGAGAGCTATTGGGTTTCTCTTCAAAAAAGATTGAAAATAACGGGACGTTTTACAGTGATAATGTTATCCAAATATCCTCCGGTATAAATTCAGTATTAATTCATTGTGATTTGATTGACGGTGCTTATAACGATGGAATAAGAACAAATACAATATTTTCATTCAGTGCATACTCAACCCCGATTGGTTATAAATTTAATATGGAACCAAAAAATCTTGTCTATTTACCTGTGTCAGGAAAAACCATATACAGAGTAAATTTTAGGATAACCGACCAAGATAATCGTATGATATCCTTTAATGATGAAATTATATCCATCAGAATTCACCTACGTGAAGTTTTTCAATAAATAAATAATGGTTATTGTGAGAAAACACGAGTTGGGAAAATATAAAATAATTACAGGGGAGGGCATGTTCCTTTCACCAGACTATACAAGGTATGTGGGTAGAGGATACTATAAACCTAAGAGACAACGAGGTGTAGGCCATCAATTTCGAAATAAAGGAGATGGGATAATTGATACTCTAATGGGTATTGGTTCAACCATCCTTAAACATAAAGACCTAATTGGTTCAACTGCTTCTGCCGTGGGCTCCGTTGCGGGTGCTATAAAGAGTATAAAAGATGCTCAAAAGGAGTCTCATAAATTACAAGCAATCAAAGAAATAAAAAAAGGTAAAACTCAACTATCTTCACAAGAACGACAAAAAATCATTAAAATACTTGGGTCAGGGTTTCAACAATTTTAATGCTATATAAATACAAGTATGGAAGCGATTGATAGTATCTATGATTTGGATGATACGATTATCATTTCAAACTCCACTAAAAAGGAAGACTATTTTAAGGTAAATGCTATAACAGGAACAGACTGGAATTCAAACGGAACAAAAAGTTTTGAAATAAATAATCAACAAACTTACTTGAATCTAGCTGATAGTTTCTTGCTGTGTAAATTTAAATTCACTAAGGCTGCGAATAATACTAATGCTACACTCGTAAATGATTTCTTCTGGAAAATGTTTGACAGTGTCCGCCTGTATATTGGAACACAAGAGGTTGAAGCGGTTGATTATGTCTCTGCTACATCTGAAATGATGAAATTTACACTATATTCGTTTAGTGATAGAATGGGTAAGGGAGCTGTTGAAGGTTTTATTCCTGATATGTCAACGGGTACAAACGCAGACCCTGGTTATAGTCAAAGGAAGTCAATGTATAATGATGACGCAAAAGCTGAGAATAGTTTTACCGTAGCAGTACCTCTGAAAGGTATATTTGGATTTTGTGATTATGATAAAGTTTTGTATGGGCTTAAAATTAGATTTCAACTACAAAGGAATGATAATGTAAATAGATTGCTTTTTGGGGTTGAAAATGCTTTTGGAGAAAATAATAAATTTGTTATTAATGATTTGTGTTGGTATATCAGTGAATATACTCCTAATCTTAAAACGGAAGAGATGTTAAATAGAAGACTTAACTCAAAGAAACCGCTAAATGTATCATACCTTAAAAGAAGATGTCAACACGTTAAACTGGAACACACTACCTACACTTGGAATTTGGGTGTTCTTCAAGGAAAGCCACGATACCTCTGGCTCATTTTTAAAAAACCAGATGGAGAGGACGGTACTAATAAGAATAATGCGCTGAGTGATAATGCTAAGGTGAAACAACTTCGGGTTTCTCTTGATGGCACATTTTATCCGCGAGATAGATTGGAAATTGATTGGGAAAAAAATGATTATGCGGAAGCCTACAAGTCCTACCAAAAGGTGTGTGAAAGTAATGGTAATAATGATCCTATTTTGGATATGGTTGCGTTTCAAAAACTTTATACAATCTACACAATTGACCTGAGTTCTCAAAAGGAAACTATAAAGTCTAATCGAGTGGATACTTCTCTATACATTGAAAGAGGGGAGAGTGAAGAGGTTAATGCATATTGTTTGCTTTTGGAGGAAACAGAATTACAGATTAATACAGATAATGGTGTTATGATTAATATCACATAGGTTTTTTCTCATAAATAAATGGTTGGGGTATATGTTAATCAAATCAATCTTAATAAATTAACATCTTGTATTCAAAATCAAAAGCCTTGTATTATTAATGTTAATACAATTCAAAGAAAAGGAGCTGTAAGAATTGATGTTTTACTCACACACACACAAGTAAAAACACTAAATGATGTTGGATCACTTAAAATTAAAATGACGAAACCTATGTTAAAGAAATATTCAATAGACGAGTCAAGAGGAGGATTTCTCCCGTTTCTAATTCCTTTATTTGCTGGTTTAAGTGCGGCGGGAGCATTGACTGGTGGTATTTCAGCAGCGGTAAAAACTGCTAACGAAAGGAAGGCACAACTAAAAGCTCAAAAAGAATTGGAAAGACATAACAAGGAGTTGGAGAAACAAATTAGTGGAAGTGGTGTAATTGTAGATTTTGCTCAAAAACTTGAAAGTCTACCTGATAAAGCTAGATTGTTGGTTGGAGATATGCTTTCCTCTATCGCTCAAGCGGGTGTTAAACTAACTAAACGGGGTAATGGATTGTATCTTTCTCATAAATAAATGGATAAATGGTTTAAACAATTTGGAAAGAATACAACGTCAAATATAGAACTAGCTAAGTATTGTAAAACACTAAAAATTGATAATGTGGTTATTTGTATGAGAGATGAATTAATACATATAAATAAGAATACAAAGAATATTATTATGAATTTAGACACACAGAATGGTTCTCATTGGGTTTGTATTCATAATAGTCAGGATAAATATTATTTTGATAGTTATGGTATGCCACCACCTGTTGAAGTAATACAATTCTTACAGAATGGTGTTTATCAAACATTTCAAGTTCAAGAAATTAATTCTAAATGTTGTGGTCAATTATGTTTATATGTATTATTTCAACTCAACAATAATGAAAATTTTTATGATATCATTTTTAATCTAATATAAATGACTTATGTTGGAAAAGATGGTTCTATCTTTGGAAAATCCTCTCAGGATATTGATTTATCAAATTATTATACAAAGGCACAGGCTGAACGACAAAAATATAGTGTAAGTAAAAATATTAATATGAAGAATACTTATAAATTAATCAATTATCCAAACCCTACAGATGCGAATGACTTAATTAGATTAAGTGATTTATCACAATATATATTTTTAAAGAAAACAGCACGTTTTGTGAAAGAAGTAAAATTTACAACCACAACACCTGGTTATACTGACCATACACCTTTCCTCATTGAATTTAACTACCTGCTTACAATTGAATTTTATAAAGAAGGACATTTAGTTAATATGCGAATTAATAAATGGGGGTATGATATGCCTGATTTAGGGTATAATTGGTCTTTTTCAATAAACATAGAAGACCTACATGATTTAAATCAGTCTCGTAAAGAAGAATATTATCCACTTGGTGAGGATAAGGATTTATGTGGAAGTACAATTAGTAAACAACAAATACGTGATTTTAAGAAAAGAAAAATATATGATAGTATAGCGATGGTTCGCATGACAAAGAAGGAAGGTAATGAGATAAGGATAGAAAGCCGAGGAATACAAACCGATTTGGTAGTGGGAAGATGGGGTGGTATTACCTGTCATAATATTAATCTCACATATATTTCTGATACATAAATGGCAGGAAGAAGACTACAAGAGAATTATAATTTTTGTATTCAAGGATACCTACAAGAAAAGGGTGCTCGGTATTACATACCTTATGATTTGGAGCATATACATGGGAATTTTGTCATTAAAAACTGGCCTTATACTGATATTGTTAAACCCACAAATAGAGACTTGTTTAAAATATTAAATAAAAATGAACTTCTCAAAGTTATGAAATATAAAACTCTTTTAGAAATCGTCAACAAATCTTATTGGTATCCTATTATGAGAAAAATAATTATAGATACAAGAATATCTCAAAATCCAGATGAGTATATGTATAATATTCTTTGGGGTTCAAACTCAAGGGTAGCAAGGGATGAGGAAGGAGTTGAAGAAGAGAAGGAGGAAAGAGAGAAAAAGGAGAAGGAGGAAAGGGAGAGGGAGGAGAAGGAGGAGAGGGAGAAAAAGGAGGAGAAGGAGGAGAGGGAGAAAAATGAGAAGGAGGAAAGGGAGAAAAGGGAGAAGGAGGAAAGGGAGAAAAGGGAGAAAAAGGAGAAGGAGGAGAGGGAGAAAATGGAGGAGGAGGAGAGGGAGCAAAGAGAGAGGGAGGAAAAATATAAAAAGATGGAAATCACTGAGATTCATAAAAGATTGAGTGTATTAAAGCAAATAAATCAATCTCAACGCACCGAAGAGGAAATTAAAGAATTAACAACTCTTACGAAGATAATGGTTTCAAAAATAAGAACGTCAATGTCTTTAATTTCAGAGATTTAAACGAGAAAGTGGTGAAGAAGAAGAAGAAGAAGAAGGAAAAGATTATGTGATTGATGATGTTGGTGTCATTGACTTTAGTTAGTTTTTATTTGTAAATAAATGGAGGAGAGAGTGAAGGCATTCCTTAGGATTCTTTATGTTTTAAAAATAAAGATTGAAATGTATATGTTGAAAACCAAAAAGGTTTTGATACTCTGTCGGAATTTTTCTGATAAATAAATATGAGTTATTGTCTCAAATGTAAAAAGAAAACTAAATCTAAAAATATCTCTTATGTTAAAGCTAAAAATAATAGAGTTTATCAAAAAGGAATATGTCAAGTATGTGGCTCTAAAAAGTGCCAATTCATCTCTCCTAAAAGAGGAGGAGACATACAAAAGTTTCTGTCAGGAAGTAAATTTACAACAACTGGAATTCCAGGGGAATTACACCTTCCAGGGTATTCTTTCTGTGGTCCAGGAACAAACTTGGATAAAAGATTAGATGAGGCTGACAATCCTAAACCTTGGTCTAAACCTACAAATAGGGTTGACGAAGTGTGTATGAAGCATGATATTGCTTATGGGAAAACCACTACGTTGACTGAAAAACATAAAGCCGACAGCGAAATGTTGTATAATTTGTCTTTGATACAAAATCCAACGTTGAGAGAGAAAGTTGATAGGTTTATTGTGAGAAATTTGATAAATGCTAAATTGAAACTTGGTCTTGGTTATTCCTCAAAAAACTATTAGGCTCTAATGATGCCATCAAGACTGAGGAGCTTTTGGCTGAAGAATTACACAAACCTATAATCACAAAGTTTAAAAGAAGGAAGGTTTATTCTAAATACACTGACCACATATGGTCCGCTGATTTAATTGAATTGAATAATGACAGGGGATACAGGTATGCTTTAACCGTTATTGATTTGAGGAGTAGATTTGCCTGGGTTGTCCCTTTAAAAAATAAAAGGGGTGATACTTTAATGTTAGCCTTTAAGCTAATATTTGATCGGGATAAAAGGAAACCAAAGAAGTTATGGACTGATGAGGGAACAGAGTTCTATAACAAAATATTCATGAAATTTCTTAAGGGGAAGGGTATTAAATTATACAGCACCTTTAATGAAGGAAAGGCAGTTGTTATTGAGCGTTTTAATCGTACTTTAAAAGAGAAATTATATAAAAAATTCACACAACTCGGTTCTCAAAAATGGGTGTATTTAATTCAGGATATTGTAGATAATTACAATAATACAGTTCATTCATCAACACAATCAAAACCATCAGAAACATTTACAAAATTAGAATATGAAAAGGAGATTAATTTGAGAAAGCCCAAGTTCAAAGTTGGTGATATGGTAAGGATATACAAATGGAAAAGCCATTTTGAGAAAGGTTATACACAAAAATGGACTCGTGAATTATTTAAAATCATTGATGTAATGGATACAGTCCCTTGGACCTACAAATTATATGATTTAAATGGAGAGGAAATCTTGGGTTCATTTTACTCGCAAGAATTACAAAAAACAAAGCTAATAATTCATTAAACAACATTTCTATTCACCCCACCCAGATTAGCTAATTTAATTAGTGGTAATAATAAAAAAAAATTAAATAAATAAAAAATCATAAGCCACGCCCACACCGACCCCGCCCACACAGACCCCGCCCACACAGACCCCGCCCACACAGACCCCGCCCACACAGACCCCGCCCACACAGACCCCGCCCACACAGACCACACCCATCATCCCCCACCCTCCGTGCACCCCCCCACCCTTGACCCTTCACCCCCCTCATCCCACCCCCACCTTCCCCACACACACAAGGGGAGGGGAGGGGTGGGATGAGGGGGGTGAAGGGTCTTTGGCAGGGGTGCACCTCCCCGTTCCCTCCTTTATTCTCTTTTTGTAATTAAGAATTAAATAATTGTAAACAAAACAAATATATATAAATATTGAAAACATTAAAATCTTTATATTATTAAAACATTTTTCTTGAGGTATACATTCAACTTCTCCCCAGCATAAGTCATCAATTTCTTCCCAGCACAAGTCAAAGGTTGGTTCAGCAGATGTCTTCAGGTTTTGAATCTCTTTCTATTAAAGACAAGAGGGGAGAGATATTTATTTCATATTTATGTTCCATGTCAAAGCGTCTTGAAAAGCGCTATACAAAATAAATGTATTATTATTATTATTATTAATATAGGGTCGGATGCCCTTCCTGACACCAACCCTGAATCACCTCTTACGATGCGCAGGGATATGGTGTACCTATTATAAACGGTGAACCACACACACGTACACACATGCTTACCTCGAAAAAATCGAGCTTTGTGTTCAAGTGGTCGAGTTGAAAATTTAGGGTACCACATGTTGACGGGAAATAACCACTCTTTGGAAAATCAAAATCGTCCCACTCCAAGCTTTGGTCTTCAAGGCTGCAAACAAAATAAGGAGAAATTACTATGTTGAAGTAAGCTTGACAAAACATCACACACACGCACACACACATACACACACATACACACACATACACATTCACACATACACATACACACACACATTCACAGATACATACACACACACACATACACACACAAACGCACACACAAACACATACACACATTCACAGATACATACACACACACACATACACACACACACACACACACACACACACACATTCATAGATACATACACACAAGAACACACACATACACATACACACACACATTCACAGATACATACACACACACATACACACATTCACAGATACATACACACACACACATACACACACACACACACACACACACACATTCATAGATACATACACACAAGAACACACACATACACATACACACACACATTCACAGATACATACACACACATACACACACGAACACACACAAACACATACACACACGAACACACACACACACACACACACACTAAGGCAGCGTCGTTTAACACAAATGTATTAATATTTAGTATCTTACCTTGCATATGAATCTTCCAAGAATGGTGAAACATACAGGTTGTCCAAGTTCATTTCGTTTTGCAACTCTTGAGATTCTGCAGTATTTTCATTCCAACCAGTTTGAAGTTCTGCCAGGATATTCGCATTGCTGTAAAGATAAAGGAATATTAAGTCATTTGTTGTATAATTAATCCCATACAAAGCTTTAAACACTTTAATTTTAAATGAAACTTACCTTGGTGAGTATTCTTCTTCTTTATCAGAGTAAAGGATGGAGTAGTAAGACATGTCGATCCCCAATGATCAAAATTGAATTGAACACGTTCTTTTATAATGAACAAAATGTATTTTCTTGAAATGACGACATGCAGTCATTTCGGGGAAGCCCTGAGCGTGTGTGAATAACAGGAAATAAGACAATGAAATCTTTCTGGGAAGTTATCCAAGTCATTGAAACAACGTCATTTCTCAAAAGCGAAGAATTAATAAAAAAAGGTTTGATTTGTAGGGTCGTTGTTTGAGTGGGTTATATTCACCAGATGATATTAAGAGTAAAAGGTTAAAAGGTCCATGAGGTCAGAAGGATCACAGGTGTTTAAGTGGTCTAATGAATAAGGATAACATGTCAAAAGGTTAGAAGGTTCGTAAAGAACAGGGTGAGAGAAATATAGGTGTTTAGGGTCAATATGGAAGTGAATGGGTCAAAGATTAATCTGCCAGATGATATGTAGAAGAAGGATGATAGGTCTATAAGAGAAAACAAATATTTGTTTATGCGTGGTCTAATGAACAACATTAAGGATAGGTACTACAGACAAAAGGTTCATAAAGATGAGGGTGGGAGAAATAGAGGTGTTTATGATTTTTGAAAAAGACAAGGGGGTAAATGACATTAGATAGGGATTTCCCATGTTAAACGGAGGTGTCCCAGAAGCAACATTATTACACTACTCCTGCCTAACAGACTTACGCCCACAGTTAACCGAATTGCGGAATGGTCTTCAAACTATACATTGATGGTGGGGAGCATTATTTACACTTGACGCTACGTTTATTTACAAGACTAACCCAGGACCTGTAATTGTTCTTTCTGGGGGGAGACAGTCTGCTCTGCATCGACGCACCATGAAAGCACCCATAACGCACCAATACACCCCCAAGCACCAATCGGTGCAGTCACCATTGTTCAATGAATAAAAATAAACCAACAACCCCTAACCCTGCAGGTGGTCTCTTGCTCTTCGGCTCCCTCTGCTGGCTATTATTATTTTCTTCCAGTTGTTGTCATTTTCTTTGCTTTTCTTACTGGCGGCCTAATTTGAACTGAAAAATGCACCCAATGTGTCCTTTTTATTTATTTATGGCCCACCAGGCCGACCGTGTGGTTCACCTGTGGGGCATCGGTGCCCTGTGGCCAAGGTCCGCCAGCAAGATTTCGGGCCCTCATGGCCGGTTCCAGCAGAGGGGCCATGCCCCAACCCATGGGGTCCATAAGTGGTGCTCGGCCACAGACATGTGGTCCATCATGTGGTGCATCGATGCAGACAGCTGGTTCTGGGAGTTCCGGGCGCACAATGGCCGACTCACGCACGCTCCCCTCGGCGCCCAATGGCGCACAGGTCATGTGGGAGAAAAAAGGGGAAAGACAAATGAGCGAGGGGTAAGGTCACAAGGGTACACATCAATAAGGCAATGCAAGGCGAAATGCGTACGGAGGGCGAAGTGAGAAAGCTCGTCCCTACCGTACGTCACCCCCCTGTCACCTACATTACCCTTGCCCTTACCCCATATGTACAAAATCTACACATTACAAATTCGTCACTACTGTCACGTCTTTCCCATATTTCCGCTGTACCAAATTCGTCTCCACAATCCCTCTACTTCAAAATTTGCCATCACCCAATTCATCATCAATCCTCATAAGGAGGAAGAGATGGAACCTCAAGCACAATGTCACACCCACGTCATGATGCGTCTCACAATCCAAAACATTTGCACCAAAAAATAATCAAAACAACCTGGCATGGTGTGGAGTACCTGTCACCTCAGGTGAGTGGATGCAGATGGTGCAAGGAGATTCTTCATCCTAACTATCCTCTAAATGACTTTAACACTCTTTACTCTACCCGGGGTCTCTCCCTGCCAATCCATTGGCCAACTTACACTATGGGTTCTAAAAACCAAATTCCCATTGACCAAACTGTGGTGCTTCTCAATTTGGGGTCTCACTCCCCCGATTCATCTCCCGGTGCCCTTGCACAATTTCTGGGCTGTGACGTGTAGCTCTCCCAGCAGGTCTACCCACCTGCACACCTCCACCACTGTAGTCGCCACCCGAGCTTACCTAGCTCCTCACCCTAACCTATCTAATTGGGGAAGGCCCCTCCTGGCTATGGCACCCCTTGGTGCCCTCTGGCACTGGGCTACCCGGGTCCGTCCTCCGGATCCTCGGGCCCCATCCACAACTACCGGCTCCCAGAGCCCACCTGCGGCCTCACCTGGCCGACATCCTCACAGTGGTGGAGTGCCCAAACCAACTACACACACTAACAGGCTACACGCCCAGCCATTTCCACAACACTAATGCACCCATCCAAATACCATTCTCTCACCCGCACCACAGATGCCAATATCCAACCACAATTTACCTGTACCCTCTACCTAACCGTTACACTACCCACCCCGGGTATTCGTGATGGGGGTCCACTCTTCCCCCATTCACACCTTCGCACCATCCACTCCACTCCACAATTTCCACCATACTCACTCCACGACCATCCATTCCAATACTCCATATACTCCACAGTCCACACTCCATGTATTTCACACAACCATTCTCCATACACCTGTTCCTCATACCTGTTGTTGCACACCTGTGCAATCATACCTGGTGCCACCTGCACCCTTCTTCTCCCTGGACCATTTGGTCAACACAATACCCATCACCTTTACTCACTCATACACTGCTCCACACACCTGTTCAGTTGCACACCTGTGCAATCACACCTGTTCAATCACACCTGTTCAATCCTCACTCACTGCTCAATACACTTGAATACACCTCCAACACTCACACGGCATCATCTAAACTACCTGTTGCCCTGCTAACTTAGTGCTCCCCGTCTTCCCTTTAAACTAAGCACGTACCACGTCATTATAATCCACACTAATCTACCTGCGTCCCCACTACAGGTATCAGTCACTAACTAACCTTAACGTTACCTAATGTCATCTTCGCTAGATCCCTACACACGATATATCCTAACCCACCCGGGCTAGTTTTTACTGCCATACACCCCATAAACTAGTGCTCCTTTGCCCCCCTCTGTGAGGGATGGTGGATTGGCCATCCCATCACATGGGGCATCTCTTACTATAAATTTTGCTCACCAAATTTCAGCTAATCAAAAATTTGCTAATCACTCTACCCATCATCTGCCAATCATTACTGCCAATCCTTTGCCAATCATTAAATTTTGTTTTTCTAATTTCGGGTCCAGACCACTATCCTCATCATTACAGTCTACTTGCTAATGCCTCTCGGTGCGCCCATTCACTTCCACAACCCGGCTTCGTAAAGCCGAGCAATGAATGCGGGTTGTTTGGTGCCGGCGGCTGGATGCGTCCGACACTCGGTGAAGGGAAGGAGGTTTACCCGGGCCGAGATCCCACGCACCACCTCGGCACGGAGCCATCCAATGGCCCGATCTCGACCTCCCGGAACGTCTCAACAAAAAGGGGTTGCCATGACGACCCTTCCTATCGGGCTGCCCGCTCCGCCTAGTGGAGCACGGACGCGGCCGTTCCAAACGCGGCCCAGCGTGGATCACGTACGGCGGTCCTTTCGAACCCGCCGTGGTTCGGATCCCCGCTGGTCCTCGCGGCACGCGAAGCTGCCCGACGCGCACCGAGGGCCCGATTCGGCTATAAGTCGCTCTAACCGCTAACCCGGTTACCGTCGATGCCTCACCTGCATGCTTACACCCAGCAGCCCGTTCCTTGCTCATACATCCAGCTGTTCCCATGCTCCTCGTCGTACCTTCTCTAACACACCCAGGTACACTCATTCCGCTCACAGACTTGGTCACACACCTGACCACCGAACACCTTGGCACACATTCGTCATTCCCACACCTCACCAACACACCTCTTCGCACCCCCTTCTCGGTCCCCTCCTCTGTGACAATCACAGGTGTGCCCTCACTCGCACACCCAACCACGTGCCTCACTACTCATTCCAGCGTGCATTCCCATACACGCTCTACCATTCCAGGTGTGCTTCCTTCCATTCCAGGTGTGCTTCCTTCCATTCCAGGTGTACATTCTCTCTCACCTGTCACAACCAACTCACGCTCCGTGTCACTCTTACTACTCTCACCTCCACTCTCGGTCGCGCACTCACCCTTTCTCTCGACAGCGCACTCTTTCCTCATGCACCTGTCCGTTACACATCTTTCTCGCGCACACTCTTGCGCACACTCTCCCGTTACATCCTCTGTAACACTCACCACAGGTGTACACTCTCTTGTTACATCCTCTGTAACACTCACCACACCACGCTTCCATGTGCCCCCTCGCACACGCGCTACGACCGACTCACTCTTGACAGCACACTCACTCCTCGGCGCGCACTTTTTCCTCACACACCCCAGAGTCGGACATTTTCGCACACCTCCTTCACACACCGTACCTGTCGCACACTTCACCAACGGCCTCTCACGAACACCCGGATCCGAATCAACCCCCAAGCCGACTGAAGCTTTCCTCACATCATATACATTGCCGAATATTTCGCCACTCACCTTGGCACCTCGTCTCCGCACCTCCTTCGCCACCTGCAAACTCTTTATTTGGTTAGTGAGCACACCATTATGAGTTGAGCACCGACCTTGTACATATTCCATCACCTCCTCCTGTATTTCTCTCTTAGTTTCTGTCCGTCCCTTCTTAATTTCACTCACCTCTTCTTCCACTTCCTCTAATTTTTGCTTCACCTCTTTTATTTCCTGGTGCGTTTCCTCAAGTTCATCCTCTAAGGCTACCTTGACCGTTTCTATGTGCGTCCTCACCTCTCGGTCCTTCGTCTCCATTACTTATGTCACCTCTTCCAACCTCGTTGTCAGTCCCTCACGTACCATCTGACATTGCCTCTGTGTCGCTATTAAGTCATTTTTAATTTCTTTTTGTGTCGCCTTTAACCCTCCTAGTACCGCAGTGTTCCTTTGAACCTGCTCCACTATCTCCGTCTGTCCCTTCCGTCAGCTGTTCCACCTCCTCCATCAGGTCCTCTATGCCCCCTTGTAACTTTGCCGTCCCATTTCTCACCTCTTTCTCTATACGCTTTTCGCCTCGCTTTACCTCCTCGCGTACCCCCGAGACATTCCTCACCTACACCTCGTCGTATCTCCTCTTTCATCTCCTCCCTCTCTTTTGTAGATGCCGCCCTCATCTGTCCCAATTCATCCCTCTGAGCATCCAATTTGGTTTCTACCCCGATTTTCACCTCCTCTATCTGCTCTCCCATTTGTTTAATTTCTCGGGCGGATTGCTCCCCTATTGCCCGCAATTTGTCTTCCATCCTATTTTCTAGCCCCATTAACCCATTTTTCACCCCCTCTATCTGATTCTCCTGGGCAGCCATTCTATTTTCCACCCCCGTTAACCCATTCTTTACCTCTTTTATCCCGTTGTCTAACCCCTCAAATTTGTTGTCTAATCCCTTAAAATTATTGTCTAACCCCTCCCCGGTACCTCGCTTCGTCCCTCATTACCCCCAATTGCTCACTCTGAGCCCTCGCTTCGCCCCTCATTACCCCCAATTGCTCACTCTGAGCCCTCGCTTCGCCCCTCATTACCCCCAATTGCTCATTCTGAGCCTTCGCTTCGCCCCTCATTACCCCCAATTGCTCATTCTGAGCCTCCATCCGGTTCCCCATTTGTCCCATTTTGGCTTCTAGCCTCTCCATAAGGGCCCCCATTTGTATCATAAAAAGGTTAGAATCCACCGGTGGCGCTGCTACGGTCGCGGGCGCGGTTGCCGTAGCCATGTGCGAGGCGCCATTTTGCGCGCCCGTAACCTCGTGCGCGAGAGCGCCATTTTGTGCGCCTTATACCCCCTCAACCACATAGCTTATGTTCTCCTCCTCCATATACATTTCACTGAGGTCCTGGGTCGATTCCACCCCGTCTATCTCTCCCACCGGCATCCCGTCGCCTTGACCAGCCATGGCGCGATTTCAAAATTCGGGTTTTCCTTTAAAAACAAAACAATTTCTAGCAGCTTGTAATTTTGAGCACGTTAAGCGCGCTTCGGGTCCGTATCTCACTCCTCGACACCAATTTGTTACTGTAATAACACAATTGGTGTCCAAAATTTGGGCTACCCCAGGTTCGAATCCCAACTCCTGACTACCAATTTGTTACGGTCCGCGGATTAGATGTTATTTTTACCGAGCGGTGGTGTAACCGCGGCCGAACAGTTATTCCCCGACTAAAACCCGATTCACCCTGAACGTTGGCCGTATCGCGCCACCGCTATTCAATCGTGAAAAGACTAAGACGACACGGATGTGAAGAAAAGGAAGACGAAGGCAAAGAAAGGTTTGAAATACAATTACTATTTATTACTATTTACAGGCTCAAAGTAACCAAGGAGAAGGAAAGATAATAAAATAATATACAGAAGCTTTTTAGAGACACAGGGAAAATACTAGCTTATCTAACAGGCTTACTTACTACCCAGGACAGAACAAACGAAGACACAGACTCACGCGGGGAATTGCAGAGTGGATTGGCTGGAAGGAGGTGTGTGGCTGGAGGGGGAGGACGGCACGGAGCTGGCTGGAGCTTGATCCCGCATGGGACGTCGGGCTGGACCTCGACGGCCGCTGATGCCACCGGGCCTGTCGTGTGCGCGGGATCACGGGTCGGAGCTGCTTGGTGGAGCCGACGCGCTGGTGGGGGGGTCTGGCGTGACGGGTTCTCTCCTCTCTACGCGCTCTTGCTCTGACGACCCAGCTCTTTCCTTTTTACTCGTCTCCTTGTCTCAGTAAAAGCGCATCTGCTTGTCTCCTCCCTTGGACTCCTCTCCTTTCTCTGTAAAAGCTCATCTCCGACGACCCAGCTCTTTGCTTTGCACCACGCAGCTCAGCTCAGCCTTTCAGCTCATCTCTTGGACTCAGTAAAAGCGCATCTCCTTGGGGAACGCCCCGCCGCGGGTTATATAGGCCCCGCCCCTCAACCTTTGCGAACCTCCCCCAAACGTTCTCTCTCCGCCCTCTCAAGCCAAACCCCTTGTTCATGGTTGGTCGAGTGGGGCTGGCTCACCCCTCCCCTCTATGACGAAGTGGAGACACGCCTTTCTTCCCCAACCCTGCCTCGTGGCCAATGGTGGTTGAAGAAAACCGCCCAAAATGCAGTTGGCCATTGAAATGAAATGAAAGGGGATCTACTCTTATTTCACTTGGTACAATGGAGTATTTAAGTTAATGGGAGACACAGCCTTACCCTAAGACACATAATAAGATATAAGCTATTGAACAGAGGCATTCTATGATTGGCTGACGTGTATGCTTATGGACTAATTACCGAGACGCCCTTTTTACCTTTATACAACTCTGAAGGCAAGAGAAGCCATATCCAACCAATGGTACACAGCAGTTTACCACAATCCAATACACACAATCAAAAAAATGCCATCCTCATATCCGCAACACTATATATATATATATATATATATATATATATATATATATATATACATATATATATATATATATATATATATATATATATACACACATATACATATACATATATATACACACACACACACATACACATACACACATACATACATACATACATGTATTGTTGTGGTTTTGTGTTTTTACAAATAAAGGTTAATTTTTCCCTCATAGTTAGTCACACTACAACAGTACAACATGTAGCCTCGTTTAAGCTCATTTATTTCTTAGTAAGTGTAAGCGTAGACCTTTCCTATGTTTAGTTTGCTTTGAGTAGAATAATGAGAGTTAGGTCTCCTTCCAATGCTTATGCCGCCTCGATGCTTTGGTTTTTGGCGCAAACTACCACGAGGCCAGCCTGACAAGTCGATGCAGGCCGAAGGAAGGCCGGACAGGAGAAGTGGGAGTGACCGGTAAGCACGAGCCGCCAATCAGGACTCGAGGGGAGTGGCTTGCCACTGCGTCAAAAGGCGTGGTTTGGAACATTCGAGACGGGCCAGGGCCTGGCAATATAACCCTGTGCCCGAAGCCCCCACCTCAGTTATGCGGAGAGTGCGCGGTGTTGAACAAGTTAAGAGTTCTGAGAGTGCGCGGTGTTGAACCAAGTTATGAGCCGGGGTCCTCTGTTGAATTGAGCTTGAGTCAGATCCTGAAATGAGTTGTGAGAGTGAAAGCACGCCGTGGTATTAATCGCGCTGTGAAGGACCGCCGTGTCGGGCTATAGAGACGCGCGCATATTTTCCTGCCTGCCTTTGTTCGAGATACGCGCTGCGAGAATCCCTCCCGCCTGCATGCCTGCCTTCGTCAGGGGACGTGCTGTGGCCGGCAGAGGGTCACGCCGGGTGAGCTGTTCCTGAACGACAAAGCCGGCGCGTTCAGCGCATGAACATTCCTTCCTTCATCCCCCTGTGAGTGTGAATGGGCCCATTGTCTGGGAAATAAGTACGACTGTATAAGACTGCCCTGTGTCTCTCTTTTCAACCGAACCATTGTGCATAATAGTGTAAATAAATCGTGTTATTTCTTTGATTTGACCGTTTCGTCCCTTCCATCATTGACTGAGCGTGGTACGAATTATATCGCTCTAATCGGGTTCCAATACAAAGGTAATAGCACGGACCACGTGGTGCGCCAGCCGCTCGGGTGCACTCAAATTACGCGTGGTTTGTGCGAGACTTGATCCCCGCTTCCACGGCAGCGTGGGTACTTAGGTACGTGCGAACATTGTCCCGAAACCCTGTCCCGCGTCCGACCGGAAGTCTCGCGGTTGCGACGACCCAAGGAGAACAAGGGGCTTAATCTGCCCTTGGTAAGGGAACAGGGGTCGCGCAAAACCGTAACAATTGTTACGGATTAATGATTGTGGTTATGAGTATTGCTGTTGGTTCGAAGTATTCTAGATATTATGCTTATGGTGACTTAAGGGAACGGGTTGTTGTGAGTAAAAGATTTAAAAGCGCTCCTGGTACAATGTGGAAAAAATCCGGATCGAGACCGGAAGAGGCGGAGAAGCGGGGAAGATCGTGAGGAGACGTGTTCTGATTGCAGCTCCAGACCGAGCAGTCGAACGGGCAGGACAAGGGAACTTTGCCTCTTTGAAAAGAAGTCCGCATGAGAGGAGATCGCCGAATTGCTGCGGCGCCTGCATAGTCGGGTATCCTCGTGGAGGTTGCCGAGTATCCTCACCTCCCAACCCAGGTGCAAGAGAAAGCCGACCGCCATTTTCGCCACGCGCATCACCGGCAGTGACCGGGTTTTTGCGGCGCGTCGACCAGGCGTTACTCTCCGGCGGGCGGCCGGGGACGGCTGTACAAGTCAGTGGCTGTGGGAGGATTATTGAGGAGACTCGCGGATTGAACCGCAACCGGGTACGTACCCGAAATTGTCTTTGGGGAGGTTTCCCATTCTACCGCCATCGTGCTGGAGATTGGACCACGTGGCCTGCGGGTTGGTTCGATCGACTCCGCTTCCCCAGATTGGAATCGGAAATTGATTCCACGATCGCTGGAGCGAATTGACGTCGCCTTGGAAGCATACAGAGACATTGGGGCAAGGGCCGTGAGTTTTGGGGTTAAGGGGCTTGGTAAGGTGGCGCTACCTGTAGATAGGAATTATATTGTGAAGTGCTGTATTAAGTGGGTCGTGATTCCTGTGTGGGATTTATAATATACTAGGGCATTGCCCGTACTATATCTATATCTAAAATTATATCCCCCCCCTCTATTTACATGAAATGGTTTGGTCCAAAGCGAACGGCTTGCGAGTACGGTGACAATCCCCCCCCTCTATTTACATGCAATGGTTTGGTCCAAAGCGAACGGCTTCCGGAGTTTGGTAAAGAAATCGCCATCGCGTGCACAAACGCGCAGGAAAGCGAATGAATCGCAAATTCGGTTTTATTAGTTTTAAAACATAGTTTAACGCCAACATAGTTTGCAAACGTGAAATAAATGAATACGCTCTCAAATGTGCCATCCGAGGCAGAGTGTGTCCTCCACGTTCGGCACACGCGATCGTTCGCTGCTCTCTGATTGGTTGAATCGTTTTTTGGACATAGCTCGGTAAGTAATTGTCCGATTAATATGAAACCTTGAAAAGGCACATCCTCGGGTCCCCAGCAATATACCTGGCAAGTTAAAAGTATATCGGACCCGTGGTTGTCGAGAAACAGCGGTCACAGACAAACAGACGTACAGACGTACAGACGTACAAACGTACAAACGTACAGACAGAGATTACTGGAATTATAGATAGATTGTGGTTTGTTCGTAACCCTTGGTGTGGACTCGTTATTGATTGGCTTGTTTTCAACCAAGGACAACACATCTTTCTGCCGGGGCTCCCCTCGAGGTTGACCCCGTAACACAATATATACATATATATATATATATATATATATATATATATATATATATATATATATATATATATATATATATTGTGGATATGAGAATGGTTTTTTGTTGTTGTTGTTGTTATTGTGTAAATTGTTGTTAGAATATCGCCCTCCTTACTCCAGTGTTGTATAAAGGTCAAAGGGCATTCCCGTAGTTAGTTCCATAAAGCATACATGAAGGACACCATAATACCCCTGTTCAGTAGTTTATTTCCTTATTCTGTGTATTAGGTTAAGGCTTTGTCTTCCATTAAGATGACACTCCATTGCACCAAGTGAAATAACATAGAATCCCTTTCATGCCCCATTCCCACTCCCAAAACTTATATTGCCAACTACAATAGCCGCCATTAAGCATGTGCTCAGCTCGGGGAAGAAGGGCGTGCCCGCCCATCGTCATCAAGGGTGGAGTCAGAGGGCCTGTGCCCACCAATCAGGGCCGAAGCGAGCTCACCGAGGGGCGTGTCCTGAAGGCCGGCGGCTTGATTGCCTGAGGCGCTATAAAAGCGCGCGAGCAAGAGAGAAAGAAGTGGTTGGACCAAGTAAGAGAGAAGGGTGTGGTTGGACGAAGCGAGAGTTGTTGGACTAATTGAGAGTGGTTGGACCAAGCGAGAGACGTGCAAAGGGAGGTTGGACCAAGCGAGAGACGTGCAAAGTGAGGTTGGACCAAGCGAGAGACGTGCAAAGTGTGGTTGGACCAAACGGGAGACGTGAAAAGAGACGTGGTTGGACTGAGTACGAGAAGAGTTGAGTTGAGTACGAGAAGAGTTGAGTTGAGTACGAGAAGAGTTGAGTAAGGGATCCCTAAAAGAGCAGCTCCAGCCACCGCAAGTTCAGTCACAGCAGCTTCAGCCACAGCAGCAGCAGCCACAGCAGCTTCAGCCACAGCAGCTTGGGGGCCTTGACGGCAGTTTTTGAGCAGGGCCGCGAAGGAACGGTGGCTGCTAAACGCTTCGATCGGAAGAGGAACGGCGGCTGTTAAACGCGCCGATCGAGAAAGGGCGGCGGCTGCTAATCCCCGACCCGACCGTGCTGTGGGTCCAGCTGAACCTTCCTCCCCCTCCAGCCATCCACCTCCTGCCATTCCTATCATCATTCCCTGCGTGAGTCTGTCTTTGTTTGTTCTGTCCTGGGTTTAATTAAGACTGTAGGTAAGCTAATAATTGCAGTGTCTCTGATTCTTCTGTATATTATTTTATTATCTTTCCTTCTCCTTGGTTACTTTGAACGTGTAAATAATAAATCCTGTTACTCTTCTGTACGTCTTCTTCTTCATCCTCTTTACATTCGGTCGCTTTAGAGGTTTCCAAATTGAATACCTGTGGCGTGATTTCGGCCAACGTCCAGGAATCGAGATAGTCGGGGTAACTGTTCGGCCGCGGTGCCATCCGCTCGGCAAAACAACATCTTATCCGCGGTCCGTAACAATATATATATATATATATATATATATATATATATATATATATATATATATATATATATATATATATATATATATATATATATATATATATATATATATATATATATATATATATATATATCTGTGCAGCGTCTGTCCTGTGTTCTCACTGAACCACTTTCTCAAACTTTTGTGAAATCGTACCAAACTTCTGGTATGCACATATCTCTCCCGTCGGTATGTCCTACGGGTATTTCCTTTGAAATTTTTTCCAATTTTTTTTTTTTGGGGGGGGAATTTTTTTTTTTCCCAACTTCAATTGTTTATAAAATGTGATATCACGTATATTACAAATACATTTGTGCAAAATAATTGTTTGAATTATGATTGGTTTAAACCATGACAAAACGGCAACTCAGGTACAGTCATTTATCTATATATCTACACATCTGGGCAGTGTCTGTGTTGTCACTTAACGACTCCCTCAAACTTTTGTTTCCGTGGTTGTGAAGTGTTTTTAATAACGTTGTGGTGGTTTTGAATCACGTGGTGGTGAGCTATTTTGAATTATGTGGTGGTGAGGTGTTTTTAAATGACATGGTGGTGAGGTGTTTTCAAATCACATGGTGGTGAGGTGTTTTTAAATCATATGGTGGTGAGGTGTTTTTAAATCACATGGTGGTGAGGTGTTTTGATTTACGTGGTGGTGAGGTATTTATAATTACGTGGTGGTGAGGTGTTTTGAATTACTTGGTGGTGAGGTGTTTTTAAATGACGTGGTGGTGAGGTGTTTTTAATTTTGTGGTGGTGAGGTGTTTTTATTACGTGTTTTATGGCTGTGAGGTGTTTTTAATTTTGTGGTGATAAGGTGTTTTTATTACGTGTTTTATGGCTGTGAGGTGTTTTTATTACATGTTTTATGGCTGTGAGGTGTTTTTAATTTTGTGGTGGTGTGTTTCTATTACGTGTTTTATGGCTGTGAGGTGTTTTTATTACGTGTTTTATGGCTGTGAGGTGTTTTTAATTTCGTGGTGGTGAGGTATTTTTATTACGTGTTTTATCGCTGAGGTGTTTTTAATTTTGTGGTGGTGAGGTGTTTTTATTACGTGTTTTATGGCTGTGAGGTGTTTTTATTTCGTGTTTTATGGCTGTGAGGTGTTTTTATTATGTGTTTTATGGCTGTGAGGTGTTTTTAATTTCGTGGTGGTGAGGTGTTTTTATTACGTGTTTTATGGCTGTGAGGTGTTTTTATTACATGTTTTATGGCTGTGAGGTGTTTTTAATTTTGTGGTGGTGTGTTTTTATTACGTGTTTTTATGGCTGTGAGGTGTGTGTAATTTCGTGGTGGTGAGGTGTTTTTAATTTCGTGGGGAGCAAATAAAAGTCACAATTGGGTTATAAGGGTGTCGAAGGCAATATCGCACAGTACACTTGAAGCCATGACTGGGAGAAATTACATATGAGGCCCCAATATACCAGTGATAAACGATCCATATACAGTCCACATATGATCTGATGGCAAGAAAAATCAGACTGGTAATGGGATACATCATTCATGTGTGAAGACTCATTTAAGAACCTTTATTTGCTAAAGGTCATTGCGGCCTAGCTGGAAGCCTGGCAAGTCGAGCCAGCTCCGGTCCGTTTGTCTGTGGTGGGTGTACGCTATAAGCATAGAATGCCTTAAGGACGTCGGGTTTCTTCCAAATTTCTTTCAGTTTGGTGTTAAACAGCGACTTTTTAAAAAGATAATCTTGTGTTGAAAAGAATTGACTGAATAGTTTGTGATTATAATAATTTTTATTGATAATTCCTGGGAGGTGTGCCCTACGAAACGCCACAATTATCTATGTATACACCTTAACACGGAGCTTGTCCAATGCAGAAAACCACCTTGGGGAGGGGAGCAGGCAAATTAAGTTGCTTCAACCTCCCTTGTGTGAACCTTAGTAAGTTTGGTTGAGATTTGATAAGTAATGATCAAATGTATCGTGGTCAGACAGAGACGAAATTGGGTATTTTTTATGAAATGTAGCCAAATTAAATGCAGATGCAGCTGAGGCAACAACACAAGCAGTCCATTTGCGGAACAACTTATTTACCGCCTTCCGCAATGAATCCTTCTTTTGCCAAGCTCATTGCCTGTTTGAAGAGTAATGTAGTTCATTGGTCATTTGCAGACATCTACGTACTTGGATAGCGAAGCCACCATATCTGACAAACGGGCAAAATTGGACAACTCACCCCCCTCTCCCACCACTCTCGCCACAACACCTCACCACAATTGGGTGTTGCTGTTAAGCTACTGTTAAGGACAAGACAGTCTGATTGGATGATCACCTGCAATTGACCACATAAGCTAAGGGTGGTCACACTTTTTGAGCTATTATTGAGGTGAAGTCAAAAGGGTGACAGTCTGTTGATAGACGATTGAAGCCAGAAAAAAAAACAAATAAAGTTGTACATAGTTCGCACTGCGAAGCAGTCCATTCCCGGAACGGCTTATTTTACCACCTTCTGCAATGAATCCTTCTTTTGCCAAGCTCATTGTCTGTGGCATTCAGGACTCTCTTCATTTCCTGTCTTTCTGACTTCCTCAACTTGCGCTGTCATCAGGTTACTATGTCACCCTCTCCTCTCCTTTCTATTCCCAATCGAAGCTGGAGTGGCTCAATGCAATGTGTTGGGCTTGGTCTTGTTCCACATTGCATAAACAATCTCTCTTGCTCTGGAAAATCCTCTTCATTTTTACAGGTGTCTACATGTCATACAGTACCCCATGTCACTGATAGGCAGACTGCAACTGCATCACTCACTGCTTATCTGAAATTAATTGGGTGCTGGTCTGATAAATCTAACATGTCATTCAACCCCAGCAAATCTCAGTCTCACTGTTGCTCCAGAAGGATTGTCATACCATGTCTATGGGGATCCACTGGAAGACGTTCAATCTCTTGAACTCTGAGGGGTCACCTCAGTAATGAGCTCTTCTGGGCTGACCATATAACAAAGCGGGCCTCCAAAACAAGCATCAGACTCTGCATCCTCTGGCATTCCAAGTTATTACTTGAAAAATCAAAACATTCACAACATAAGAAGACCGTTGTCTGTATCTCAATGCAGTATTACTCTCCTCTTTGGGCTGGCGCTGCCGCATCACACCAGTCTGTCTTGGATTCTATGGAATCTGAAGCTCTCAACACAATTGCCGTCTCCCGTGATTAGGCTGGAGCACAAGACCTGTTGCTATCACATCACAGTGAGGTCAGTGACCTCTCCTCCAGTCTATCTCTCTCTGTCAGCCCTCTGACCCTCCCTAGCTCATCTCCTCCAGTCTAGCTCCTCCCTAGCTCATCTCCTCCAGTCAAGCTCTCTCTCTCTCTGTCAGCTCTCTGATCCACCCCATCTCCTCTCCAGTCAAGCTCCCTGAGCTCCCTCTCCACCCTTTGACGCTCCCAAGCAAATGTATACTTCCAGTAATCTCCTGATTTAACTAAAAAAATCAAGGACTCTGCTTACCAGCACTCCTGTACTGATCCTCTTTTCCTATGCTTATGAACCCCTCTTCGGAGAATGCTTAATCACTCGCACATATTCCTCTAGGGTTGCAAGCAAGTGGTGCACCACAATCTTGCGTCATCCCCCATTCTTACCTAAATTTTCTATTACCCCCATTGACTCTACCTAACACTTGTTACCTAACTCTTACTTGCTTGTTACCGTGCCACCCCTACCCCTCTGTCCTCATTCCCTATTGCCCCATTGTCAGTTTGTTGCTTTCTTTCACTACGCTCTTCCAGGAGCCTAGATTTTGTAAACAACTACAGTACAATACTCATTAAAGTATCTTTTCACTCGTTTTTCATGGGACTTGCTTTCAATCACACAGAATTAAAGGGATGTGTTTATATTGGTGATCAAATTATAGCGCTCTGTGCACGTTGATCGACTGTGGTGTTGATCGAACCTGGGATATCTCATTTGTCTGTGTAGCCAGTTCTGAGGCTGTATGTATGTAATGTACAGTGTAGGATAATACAGTCCCCGTCCGCACCATCCTCGTCTGCAAAATATACAGCTGCAATGAACAAAATTGCCTCGGCGCTTGTAAAAATTAAAATAAAAACAAAACGATTGTTAACCATGCGTGCTGAGTGTTTTTGCTCTACAAAACTTAATGACGTTGCATCATAGCAGTTGAAAGGTTCAAAGCGATATTTCTTTATTTTGAGAAACGCAAGCAAGCTAGGTTTTGAAGTAGCCATGCGTATAGATATTATGGGTGTAAAAGTCATACATAAATGATCATTTGTCAGTCCTCTGAAGTGCTGGTTTGAGGTATAAGTAGCCAAACGTCTCTCGGGATACCCTGAAGTTGTGGATCCACTCGGAGCCTGTGAAAGTTTGGTCCACTCGATCCCACCAGTCGATTGATGTGATGTTCCTATGCATGGACGGTTCGTTTGATGTTCGGAAGAAAACTTGCATGAAAACCTGTGCCCACTGTAAAAGCAATAAGCGCATTATTTGGTATCGCATTACGCTCTTCGAGGCACAAAGAACAAGAAATGATATGATGATCTCTGAAGGATCAGACGAGACTTTATACACAAGAAAAGAAGTTAAAGCTGAACAATCATAAACAAAAGGCCACAACTAAACTCCCTCTGATTCCTATCTATTTAGTGTATTAGGTTTGTCACACCTAGAAAGGAAACATTGTTTATTAATACGTTTACCTCAAGATACCTTTTTGGCATTTCTTCGACTATATTGTATATAATTTGTTGAACTTGTTGACCGCCACTCGCGACTCATTGTAGTCAACTGGATTGGCAGAGCTGTTGTATGTAGATGCGCTTTTGCGACCAACGACAAAATTGAACGGAAGAAAAACGGTGGAACCAAACCGGGCCTTATTTTAAGTCTTCGCATGGGAAATCATTGCTGCTGAAACTGTACACACTCTGCTCTTTCCGCCCTAAGCGGTACTGCTTTTGTGGTAGCCATTTGTTCCGGATGCATTTCCTGCACTTTCAGCATTTTATCTCTTTGTTTAACTAACTCGATTAAAGCCGTCCTCCACACCTAGCAGTATAGCATCACTTTGTTCACGGTAGCGGGGTGAGGGATCTGTGGTAAACCAAAGATGGTTTCCTTGCAACTGTGGTGTTGATCGAACCTGGGATGAGCCATGTGCCAAGGAGGAACTAATGTGTGGCAAAGGCTTTGGTAGACCAAAACGCACAACCCAGGCCTGAACATGTTTGTCCCGAGCCCTTTGTGTCTGTTCTTCGACCCCAGCACTGCTGGAACAGGCCATACGCTGGGTGCCTCCACATAGTATGTGGTTGCAACAGATCGAGCTTGAAGGTGAGATTTTTCTGACCTCTGTAATGGCCGGGGCACTGCACATTTGGTGTGCAGACAGTGTCGTTGTGTGGCTTTGAGGCAGGTATCCTGCCACTAACGCTTTGAGTAAGCCCAATTTGTCATCCTTTCCTTCCCTCGACCCTGACCTAATCAACTTGGTGAGGTCCTTATTCTATGCATCGCATCAGCTTCAGTTAATCGTGTTTAGTTTTCAGTCAACCCACATGTTCCATCTGCGCATACACATCAAGGCCTTTTAAGAACAATACAAGTAAACTTCTTTACTGGATTTTAATAGTTTCCCCGAGTACCTCCATTTTGGATGGGAATATTCTGTGAAGTCTGCCATATCCAGCTTGATGCCAAGTGCAGGTGCTGAGGATAAGGACTAAGTGGTAAGGCTAGAATATAAGGTTAATTGCTTTTATTGTACCAAGTTATTCATTTAAAAAATTCATTTTATATCATTGGCATTGTGGAAAGAGTCTCTTTCCTGGACAATAAGTTAATTGGCCATCTTGATCGCTCTGCTGCACAGTGCACAGCAGAGCAATATTAAGGTGGGCGTGGTAATTAAGGTGTGGTTTATTTTTGCTGTAATTGCTGACACTGCCTGTGTAAGTGCTGACGCCCTGCCTGTGTTGTGCTGATGCTGTAATTGGGGTGTAGTTTCTTTCTCTCTCTTTTTCTGTAATGTAGCTTTGTTGTGCTGCCTCCTTTAACAGTGTGGTTTGACTTGTGTGCGTGTGCGTGTTTGCAACACCCCTCGATTACTCGCTTTCCATTCACGTGGAAATATGTATGTCGAAGGAGCAGGATATACTGATGGCTCATTTGTTGTAATTGTTTGTAAAATTGTACAGCCTTTTTGTATTCGTCAGGCTTCTTATGTAATATGCAACACAAGGCTGCAAGGTAGCATTATTGGCTGAGAGTGCGGCTGTGCCGATGATGCACATGGTGATGATGCACATGATGATGATGATGATGATGCTGCTGCTGCTGCTGCAATGCCCTCTGTAGGTTATTAGGGCAGAAATTTGTAATTTGGCCATGGTGCCAGCGATAGCTCGCCTACTCTTCGCGAAGGACACTGGGATCTTCAATGTCCACCAACTATTACTGGCAGACAGGACGCCCAGTTTGACGTCCATCCAAGGGACGGCACACACATTGGTGAATAACCCTGCCTAAGAAACACTGGGATGACAGTTTATAGTTGGGTCAAGATTCGAACACAGGCTACACAGCTGAGAGGAGAGTATGCGTATCTCCAGGCCATCCCGCCAGCTCATTCTGCATTGCAGCACCAGAGTTGAAAGTTGGTGTCTGGGGGGCTGAGGATGTGGGGTGGGTGTAAAGTGGTATGTAATTAAACCATCTGCAACTGTGGTTGTTCATATTGTTACCAAGATGAATGAAAATGTAAGGAAGCATAATGTATTCATCAACAAATCGTGCTCAGTGCAAGTCCTTTGTTTCCATTATTTTGCGGTGATGAAAACTGAGGAGAAGGCAGGAATTGTCACTTTGAAGCAAAGATATTGCAGAATGAACGGTTATCGCAGGACTTCTCCATATTTTACGCAAAATGTTGTTGTATAAGATCAAGGCTCATGGAAAAATGAAGTCACAGATGGTAATGTGTTCACTGTTTAAAAATCACTAAGTACAGTATGTATTATAATAATGACAAAAATCCGTGATGTAGTTTATAAATTGCAGTTTTTCGGATTAATTCATTCCCTTCAGTTGAACAACCCTAAAAACTTCATAAAAACCACCCCTCCCCCACCCCCTGCCTCTCCCCCCCATTTTTTCCAGCTTTTCCTTCCTGAGAGTTTGCTTCCACATCCTCCCCTACCCCTGATTCCTACTTGCAATTCTGCTGATCCTTTCGTTCTGTTGCCGTCCTAATCCATTCTGTGTTCGCGCTCTTCCGCGAACCTCGGCTTTGCTTACAAAAAAGCTGCACAAAAGGTTTCAGCAGTTTCTCGGATTTAAGGTTTTTTGTGTTACACCATTTGAGGATGGTATACATTGTAGTGTAATCGAGATAATTGTAATAGGGTCTAGTCTTCAAATGAGCATGCAAAAATTGTGGCTTTTCTCCTGCCCAGAGCCATAGAAAACCAGAGTTCGGCGAACTTAACAATTGGCGCCATGTTGCTACTCAACTGTTCTTGTACGGGTAGCGTTAATTACGTGCTATTGGAATCCAACTTTGAGACCTTTAAGATCCCTTAGACCTTTTTACAGACCTTTTTTTACCCTTATTGAAGGGTAAAAAGTAATATTTTACCCTATATATTTTACCCTTATTGACCCCCAGAGCTTTAACTTTAAACCCTTATTGAAGGGCTCCTTTAGACCCCTCAATATCATCAATGTCGTTAGACACTTTACACCATTTAACTCTCATGTCACTTAAGATACCTTAGACCCACAAGACACCATTAGACCCTCAAGACCCTTTGCTATGAGCCGAGCTTTTTAATAACTTAGGATGATCTCTTTGAATGCACCAGGCATGCCAAGTCACAGACAAGGTTTGTTATATCTCAGCTTTTCTTTATCGACACAAAACATCCCCCAAGCACATCACCTTTCATGACCTTTCATGGTTTTCTACAGTAGTAATATTGCTTTAATGCATATAATGTATGATCAACTCATGATTCTGTGTGGTTCCATATATGCAATGTTACATGACATGTACATGTTGACGCATACAGATTATTTTATTATTTGGACCACAACTTGTATTACATTCATAACAGAACAGATTGTCCATTTTAAGATCATATTATCATAGCATAGGATGTCACGTGGTACAACTCCTGATTCTACTTGGCGTGTAATCAATCATTTCAGCGCAAAATTAGTGTACTGCTTGGATGGGAAGAGAAGTCAAAACAAATAAGAAGTAAATACTTTAAATGGTAACTGATCTGCCCTTAGAGGAGAAGGGAAATCTGTAAATGGGAATCCCTTTCGCTCATGGCGGATCAATTACCATTTATTTCCTTCTTATTTGGCCTAATTCTATACTTAGCTCGTTTTAACAGCAACACAATGATTCTCACCACGGCAAACAGAAACGAGTCGTCGTTGGCTCTCAATTCCACACGACAAATTTTCCTTTTTTTTTTTTTTTTTGGTATACAAGATCGAGGCTCGTGTAAGAGCTAACATTAATCACACAAAAAAACGAACAGACAAAACATACAGTAAAGGGAGCATTAGACAAGATGGGGAGGTAGAGGGAAGCAAACAAGTACAACAGCAGAGAACAGGGACATCGGGAGATCTGTGGGAGGGAGAGGGCTTGGGGGGAGCGGGCATGGGAAGGGGGAGGGGCAGTGGGAGAGGTACACAACACATGGACACTGCTAGGACTTCCAGGAAAGAAGTTGATATTTCAAAAAAGTGGATCTGGGTGAATTAATTGGGGTAGAAAAGATCAAGGCTTTGGATGGGGGAAGATAAGAGATGGTGGTGAACAGCTGTTTTAAAGACCTGGAGGGAGGAGTGGGATTGAAGAGAGTGAGGGAGTTTGTTCCAGAGGTGGGAGTAAAGAGGAATGAAAGAGTGAAGGTGAGCAGAGAGTCTTGATGTTGGCAATTTCACCAGAAGAGGGTTGCTGGCAGATCTTGTGCGAATTGTAGGAATATTTGGGGGACAGAGCACTGAGAGAGCTGGGGGAGCAAGGCCGGAGAGGAGTCAGTCGAAGACAGAAAGACCACCTACCTGCCTGCGGTGAGTTAGTGAAAGGCCCTCACAATCGGCTTCATCGCGGGAGATTCCAATGATTCTGAATGCTTTGGTTTCAACCGCGTGTAGCCGAACTAGGTGTAAGGCAGGAGCACCAGCCCAGAGGGGAGAACAGTATTCCATTGAGCTGTGGATGAAAGCCTTGTATGTGGTGAGGAGCTCAGGTGTGCCAAGGAAGGACTTCGCACGACGGAGGATGCCCAGTCGGCGACTGGCTTTGGAGGCCAGATTTGAAATGTGGTTTTCCCAGGAAAGATCATGGCAGATAGTGAGACCCAAAAGCTTGAGTGACAGAACTTCTTGGAGAGGATTGTTGAGAAAGTAGATGGGAGGGTTGTCCCGTCGGTCTTTTCGGAGAGACATAGTAAGAGTGTGAGATTTGTCAGGATTGAAAGACATGTTCCACTTGTTTGCCCAGTCTGTGATTTTGTCCAGGTCTGCAGAGAGTGAAGAGGCTGCAGACTGCCGATCTGAGGGATGAGGAATGGAGCGGCAGAGAGTCGAGTCATCAGCAAAGAGATAGAGAGGATTTTCCAGACCATCGGAGAGATCATTGATGAAGACCAGAAAAAGCACAGGGCCCAGAACACTGCCTTTGAGAACTCCAGCATGAACCGGAAGGGGAGATGAGAGAAATCCATTCAGGGCCACACGTTGTCTACGACCAGAGAGGAAGTCCGCAAACCATGTGTGGAGATTTCCATGGATACCATAGGAGGAGAGTTTGGTGAGCAGAGCGGGGTGCCAGACCATATCGAAGGCACGTGATATGTCGAGGGAGACAGCTCTGATTTCCTGTTGGCATTGAGGACCTCCATCCATTGTTGAGACAGCAGAAGCAGCATGTCCAGAGTAGAGTGACCTGGTCTGAAACCAAATTGATGATCAGAGATCAAGCCATTGGAGAAGAGGAAGGATTTGATATCCGAAGCAATGATGGATTCCATGACTTTGCTGATAATTGGGAGCAGGCTGAATGGTCTGTAGTTACAAGGATCTATTTTTGCACCTTTTTGTGTGGAGCAGTAATGTTGGCTGATGTCCCAGGAGATGGCAGATGACCTTGAGCAAAAGAGAGGGTGAAAAGAACAGAGAGAGGGTGTGAAAGAGCAGCAGAGCAGAATTTTAGGACCCGTGGGCTGATGCCGTCTGGTCCAGTTGCAGAATCAGAGTCGAGGTTTGACAAAAACTTCTCTACCTTGTCAGCAGAGAAGGATACAGAGTCCAGGAGCAGCTGGGTAAGGTGGGAACAGAGAGAGATGGGTTTGGGACCCAAGATTTTGAGGCAAACACAGAGTTGAGGCATTCGGCTTTGTCACATGTGGTGTCATCTGGGTAGCCATTTGAGGTAAGGGAGGGGATGGAGTGGGAACAAACACCAGAAACAGATTTGACCAGACGCCACCAGGATTGTGGAGGAAGGAGTCAGGTTTGAGAGTTCAATCTTGAGAGTAGAGAGATAGTGCTTCTTGGCTCTCCTGAGGGTCGACACACACTTGTTCCGAGCTTGGTGGAAGAAATTGAGATTGCCTTTACCATATTTTCCTCCTTTCTGGATCACCAGGATAAAGATACATCTTCCTTCCTCTGTCTGATCGATTGGATCTGCCCCATACGGAACAGCACGGCCTCTTTTACACCCCAAAACTGACTTCAGAATTAAATATTAAAATGATGTGACGAGATGTAATAAGCTTGGAGTCCACGCAGATGCACATAAATATCGCAATGAATAACAACAATGCACCTTGCGGTCATGTGAACATGTAATCTCCAATCACCATCGCTTTCGCTCCAACCTAGTTCGCCAAACTCTGGCTTTCAATGGCTCTGCTCTTGCCCCCTCCTCTCACCCCTGCACCCCTCCCTCTCCCCTAGGCCCTCCCCCCTTTTACACACTTTTATTTAACTTCATCTGAACTTTGTTTGTTTGTCCCGCTTCAAATCTTTGAGCCGTTCGTTTTCTGGGTTGCATGTGTCTTAGAGAGCTGAAATTTGGCCACGGTACTCTTTTCCGGTACATTTACATGTATCAAAATTTAATTTTAAAAATAAATAAATAAAAAAAAAATGAAAAGGTTTAAAGCTTTTTAAAAAAGTGTGTAGCCCTAAAACATGTTTTTTCGTTTACTTGTTATACTTCCCTTTATCAGCCATTTATTACCTGCTTCCTTTACTTTTCTCAATTCCTGTGTGTGTATGTGTTATTACACAGATGAGCCATATCGTAATGTCAACCCAATCAATGTAAAGCCGTGCCTTTAAGTCGACATTTTCAAGACTTCAGTGTAAAATATGCTGTATGAAAAACTGCCTCGATGTATGATAATAATGGGTTGTTTTTGTTATTTTAAGTTTATTGTTCATGTAAAACTTTGTGATGCAGATAAGGTGATATCACACCTGAAGCATTGAATGTTGAAAGTTACGAAACTTCCCTTTCCTTAGATTGGAACAAGATTGGGACAGGCGGGCAATCATCAAGGAAATGGGAAACACTCAAGGAGGAAATGTGCAGCGAACAGAGTAAGTATATTACAGAGAGGTGTGAATCCAGAAGCAGGAAGAGATCAGGGTGGTTGAGCAGGGAGATAAGGAGTACTCTGATAAGCAGAAGGCATTTATTAGGCATGCAACAATAGGACTGGAGTCTGGCTCAAATCAGTATAGGAGTAAACAGAGACTAGTTGTTAAGACGATAAGTAATCAAATGGGTGTATTTAAAGGGTTCGGTGTAGGATGACTAGATTGATTCTGGAGTTAGCCTGACTAAGCTCGGGGGAGAGGTTGGCCTTTCAGCAAAATGAACAATGACCACAGTCTATCAGCCATTTATTGGCCACGTCATGGGCCACATGTGGGCCACATGTCATGGGCCACATTTATCATGCCATTTATTGGCCATGGGCCACAGTCTTTAGCTCCTGTTAAAGCACTGAATCAGCAGAAGAGAAGACAGAAGTTGCAAAAGATGTAAACTAATCGCTTGAAGACGATTTACATTCAAGGCCTGAAAATCGCCCATAGACGTAGTATTTCTTCTGGGCCTAGCAGCGCAAGCTAGTCGAACAGTTTAACAGTTCTTGCATGTCTTCCTCCTTTTGAAGGCACCTATTACCAATTTAAGGCATTACTTCATCTAATCATATCTATCCTCGGGATATGCACAATCGCCACTGAACTGTCTTGCATGGGTTCAAATCTAGGCCCAACTATAAAAATGAACTGCCGTCCTAGTGTTTCAAATGCAGGGTGATTGATGGACGCATCCTTGGTGTACGCCGTCCATCAGAACGACATTAAGCCGGACGACCCTGGTCCTTGGTAGATGCTAAAGATCCCATGCGTCTTTTGCGAAGAAGAGGTGATTTATCGCCGGCCCCCTGTCCAATTTCCAAATCCCTGCCGAATGCATCCACGGCCTCGTCTCAGTAAAATGATCTCCTTCCTTGAAACTTCTCTCTCCTTCCTTGATACAAATCCAAGGCCGATATGCATTCACTAATACCTTCATATTCACCATCTGAAAGAAGAACTCGAAGGTAATATGAAAATAAAGGGATCGTCATACCAAAGTATGGTGTGTATACAGTCGGTGAAACACGCGACAATAGAGCTTTTCTTCCCTCCCCGCTCCAACACCAAGGAACCTTGAATGCCCACTCGATGCCATTCCCCATCTTTGGTTGACCTTCGGCATCATTCTTTCTTTCCTTTTTTTCCCCCTGATTGTTCCTTTACATTTGGAAAGTCGATTTATTTGGTGCTTATACAGTGCTGTACTTGCGTTTCCCCGAGTATGATGGAAATCCAGGAATGGGTCGAATTGTCGCTGAACGACAAGACTTTTGAAACGGTAGGTCATGGCGTGTGATTGTATCCAACCTTTGTCGCCTCTTGTCGTTTGCAGGTTCCGACCTATTTGAGGTTCCTGAAAACTGGTAGTGTGAAGCATCGATTGAGTGGTGGACCTTCAAAGCAATTTGTTTTTGTTTTGTTTCTCTTGTTGTATGTTTATTGGTTTTATTTTTTGCTTTTTTTTGTGCGCGCCCGATTTCTGCGCACGATGCGGAAAGTTAATTAGCAGCTCTAGGATTCAGATGGCCAGGATTTGATTCCCATTTTAAAAAAAAGTGATAATGTGAGAGAATATCAGGGATTTAAAGACAAATTACAATGGTATTAAGACATGATAGTACTGTACTACTTCAAACGGTGCTCTTTCCATATTCTGGATTAAAGAAAAAGTTTAACGTGTACGTGTGCGTGTGCGTGTGCGTGCACACACGTACATACTGCTATGTTTTATCCCGGTTTGAATACCCTACTTTTCCCCCTCCTTGCCTTTTCTCATCTTGCAAAGGTGTTCAACTCAGCAGCAAAATAGTTTACTTCAAACTCATTATATTCATCTACCTTCTGTACTTGTACACGTTAGCTCTGCTATTCATATATCCTTTCAAAGGTTAGACATCATTATCTGTACAGCTAGCTTTGTTTTGCCAATGACTTTTATCCATCCTTCTGTTCATGTTGAAACGATGCTTTCAAACAAACTTTTATGCCTATGGATCCACTTTTTTGTAAGAATAAAAAAATACATCGTTGACTTCTTCTTTTTTTTTTTGTCTCGAAACTTTTTTTAGCTGAGTTTCTGTCCCAACGTCCTTGTATTTATATGTACTGCATTGCAACCATCCTGTGGCTTATTTGCACCCCCGATAACATAATCCAAGGTGTGATCTTTGCTCAAGTCAAATGGAACGCAACGTAATCCTTATTCTGCAACATTGATCTTTATATCTTATTCTGCGAGTGCAGATAAATGGCAAAGCACGACTGAATTTCATACAAACCCAGTATGCAGTCTCCCGACTTGCTAATCTCAATTTCAAACAATCCCGCTCCATTTCCCCACGTCCCTTCCATGGTACAGGAGATATTTACCGAGTAATACGCATGGATGTTCTAAGCTGTAAATACGTCATATTTGACTGAAAGACAGTTTGTGGTTTCAGGAATGGGATCTTGCACCGCGTCACTTTATTATTGGGGAATATTTGCACCCTAAGATACAAACCCACGAGACTCCCGCAACAAAATTGGCAGCGTCTTTCTATTTTATTCTGCCCTGTGAATGTTATCGCTGTCATCGCCATTTAGCTTTGTGCTGCAAAAATGAGGAATTACTTTCCGGTGCATTTTAAAAATTCATTATCAAATTTGTAGAGAATAATTTACTCATCCCGGTGTGTACCCCGGTTTAGAATAGGTACACCGTATCCCTGCGCATCGTAAGAGGCGACTAAGGGTTGGCGTCAGGAAGGGCATCCGGCCATAAAAACATTGCCTCAAACAGGGAACCATGATTGTCATGGGGCCCGCAAGGCTAACCCCCGCTCTAGCGAGGAAAATGGCCTTAAAACGATCATTCATTCATTCATTCAATTCACTCACATACTTTTTCGGCACAAAAATAGAGTACATTGCAATCACGATTTGGTTGTTTACCCAAATTAAATTGGTTCTCTCCCATTGCCAGTGAGATGTAGGTTGAGGGCAAGGATGAGAAACATGGTGGACAAGAGGTGGAGCTATGCCTGTAAATTGTTAATTTGAATATTAATCGACTTGAGATTGGAAAAATATTACTTTTGTTATGGCTGAGTGGCTAAGGACTCTTATGCGTAACTCTGTGGATTTGTGTTTCAAATCTTGGTCACACCATGTTTAAATTATGACTTTGTAATGGGCATATCTTGTTAAAATTGTATTTAATTATTAATAAAAGTGGACCCCTTTCCTTTTATGTCTGACCTGTTCTCATTCCCTTTATTTACTTTTATTTATCCAACCCACAACCTCCTGAGCTCCCGACCCAACTGGGCTGGAGGCCAAGCCTGTCCCGCCCTACAGTCTCGCTGTCTACTTGTATTAAAGAGTTAACTAATGAGCAAGGTAAGTTTTGAAGTCTCGGACCCACCACCGAAAGAACATCAGTGGGATGTGAACCGACGCCTTTTGTGTGAGAAAGTCTTTAACGGCAAATTAAAAATAAAAAAAATTAACAATCAAATACCTTTGAATATCTGTGTGTGTGTGTGGGTGTGTAAGTTGTTGTTGGCTGCTATCACCACACACGGGTATCCATAACTCCAAAGCCATGAAACCCAGCAGCCCGAAACTTTGCATGCATACGAAGGGAACTCCAAGGAAGTGTATGAGTGAAAACTGGGTATTTGGGTAAATGTAAACACCCCTTTTGAAGATAATTAACTGTGTTCATCATGAAAAAAACAAAAAAAGGCTTAACCTTGGTCAGCCCACTTTCACCTCGCATGGGTCTTAAGCCGCCATTTGTTTCGGCCTGCTCAAAAATGCCTTACCTTGGAATCACGATGTACTCTCATAGAGTAATTAAAGTACATAATTGAAATCTGTCTTCGGATTTGAGGATCATAACTCATGGACTAAAGTGTTGAAATCTGAAAATTTTAAGAAATTAGCAATTGTTATAACTGACATACAGGGTGCTTCAAAAAGATTGATACAACTTTGACTTCCTGCTATTTCTTTGTTTTTTGACTGATACTATTTTCCTTTTCAGGGTTTGGTGGTGTTATCGTGGTATTTGTTCCCTGCGATTTCTAGCTCTGTAGCTCAACTATGCCATTGACAGTGGTGCAGAAGACAAAAGTGGTGGCTCTGTCGTACGAGACTAAATCATATGTAGACACCCGCCGGAGGTTCTGCCGGGAATACGACCTCAGAACACGTGATGGACCCACAAATTGTGCCATTCAACGTATTGTGAAACATTTTGAGCACAAGGATAAAGTGCACAACCAGAGCAAGGGCAACAGTGGCAGGCCAGCATCAGTAACCAAGAGCCAAGCCAACATCGACGTCATGCGGGATTCTGCAGTGGACAGTCACAAGAAGTCCCAGCGCCGGCGTTCCCAGGAGCTGGGCATCAAACCAACATCAGTCTGGCGTATCCTCACTAAGGAACTGAAGTTTTTCCCAGACATCATCTCTATTAGGCATAAACTGAGTCAAGATGACCTGAGAAGGAGACTTGATATGTGCAATTGGCTCAGTGACAGGATGGAGCGGTACCCAAACTCAATCAACCTGATGTGGTTCAGTGATGAAGCCCATTTTCACTTGAACGGTGCCATCAACAACCACAACAACATTTTCTGGTGGGCAGAACCACCTGACCTACAGGAAAGTTGGACAGAACTTTGGAGTCAAGATAAATGCCTGTCTGAACCGCAGAGGGGCACACATCGAGAACGTCAATTAGAGACGCATTCGTTTATTTTGTGATTTATTTTCACATTGATTAATTTTGATTCAATTGATTTTGTGATCACACAATTAGAGATTTATTTTGCGTAAATGCCAATTTCAGACCTTGAGCTCTCACTAATTCTAGCAGTAACTTACTGCAATAGCAATCAGTGGTAGAAAATATCATGTGATAAGGTTTAAAGAAATGTTTGGTTCACGTTCCTGAGGTTTCTGTTTCTTTGTAAATAAGCGTTTAAAGTTGTATTTAAAAAAATATATATTTTTGATCAGAGATCAAGCCCTTGGAGAAGAGGAAGGATTTGATATCCGAAGCAATGATGGATTCCATGCCTTTGCTGAAAATTGGGAGCAGACTGGCGAGATCACGGCGAGGTCACGTCTTTTCGAAGCTGCTCCATGCGCTCACGCTTTCGAAGCTAAGTGATATTTCTCAATTGTGTTTTTGTCGAGACTGTATCTATTTTTCGGTGTATGTACCTACAGCGTATCTTTTGGAAAATTTTCGGTGCTAATTTTTCGTTCATGTATACACAATCGTCGGTTAATGGTATCGAGTATTCTGCGGCCTAGTACTCGTAGGCTTAGACTACCGTACCGTCTCAGACCTTGTGGTTTGTTTTTCTCTCAGCGATTCGTCGAATGCGCTGAAATTATTTTCGTTCACTGTTTCGTACCAGTCGTTCACCCCGTACCTCCTTGTTTAATATCTGTACTCACAAAAAAAAAAAAAAAAAAAACCCCAAAAAAATATTTCCTTCCCAGGTCTTATTCGTTTATTTGTTGTTCTTTTTGTTCGTTCGTTCTTCGTTCGCGATCACGCGGTTAGAAATGTATAATCTCTCCCCTGAACAACTATTTTCTCTCATATATTATAACACCCTTTTCTTCTTTTCCTACAAAAGGATGCTTTCGTCTTGCTCACCAAATCTATTCATTCCAAAAAATATATATAATACCATCTCTTACAGTTCCTCCTTTCTACATTCCATAAACTATCCAGAACTCCATCCCTCCTCCAGTGTCCTCAAACGTATTTTTGACTCGAAGGTCTCAAACTCATTTTGCCAAAAATGTTCGTTTCCCATGAATCGTACACTTTTCAAAATCCAATCTCACCCCTCCCCTCCAAATCCTCCCCATCACCCATCCCTTTCAAATCTCCCCCCTTGCCCCTTCCCTCCCCTCCCTCCTAAACTCCCCCCACACCCCTCCCCTCCGAGACTCTCCCTCGCTCCTCCCCTCCTAGACTCCCCTCTCACCCCTCCTCCTCAAAGCATCCTCCCTACTTCTTCCTCCTTCCAACTTTCACCTTCATCTCCCCAAACCTCCTGCCTTGCTCTTCTTCCCCCTCCTCAAATAACACCTCACTGTGCCTCACCCAATCTCCATCAAACCTTTTGTCTGCCCCATTCTTCCCTTTCTCCAAGCTATTCTGAAATCTCTGACACACCTTCAACAGCTCTCCCTACCTCTTCCTCCTCTTCCACATCTTACCCTACCCCTCCCCCCCCCTGTTCTGGACCCGATGCTCCCCCTTCCTCTTCATTGACGGTATGGACCTCAAACATCCGGGGCCTTCGCTCAAACTTGACTGACCTCTCCATACAGGTTGCTTCTGACAAACCAGATGTGATCTGCTTAACAGAAACTTTCCTCCTTCATGATGTCTCTGATGCCTTGGTATCTCTCCCAGGTTACTCCCTCCTCCGGTATGATAGACCTGAGCCTCGTCCTGGAGGTGGGGTTGCTATCTTTATAAAAAACTCTCTTCCTCACTCGCCCTCCACTGCCCTCTCTCCACCTCACCCCCAGGAATACCTTTGGCTACGGCTTCCCCTTCGCTCCCACCTTTTGTTCATATGTGTGTTGTACCGTCCACCAATCAGCGATGACTCCATCTACATCTCACTGTCTGATAATATGGACCAACTTCTATCTACCCATCCCAACTCTCTCTTCCTCATATGTGGTGATTTCAATTGTCACCATGCCAGTTGGCTGGGTGTGGGTACCTCTCTCACCAGCCATGGCTCTTCAGCAAAGGACTTCTGCGACTCACTGGGACTGACACAATCTGTCAATTTCCCGACCCGGATCTCAGTCAACGGAGCATCTTCTCTTCTGGATTTGGTTATGACAAACTTCCCTGAAAATGTCTGCTGCTCTTCTTCTGCTCCAATCGGCTCATCTGATCATGTGCTTGTCAAAGTGGACATCTCTCTGACCATTCTCAGAGAGCCTCCTCAGCGTCGACGAGTCTGGCATTTCACTCAGGCCAACTGGCACGGTCTTCAAGCAGCCATCAATCATCTGGACTGGTCTCCCATCTCTACCGCCTCTGACATCAACTCATCCTGGGAATTCTTTCAAAGTAAATTGCTCTCTCTCATGCACAGATTTATACCATCTCGTCTTCAGTTGTCATACCCTTCCTCCCGTCCATGGTACACGGAATCTTGTGGTGAGGCTGTTGCCCTGAAACAACTTGCTTTCGTCTCCTGGAAAGCAAATCCAACGGAAGGAAATCTCATTTCCTTTCACAAAGCCCGAAACAAGTGTGTGTCCACCCTCAGAAGAGCCAGGAAACAATATCTCACCATTGTCAAGACCGAACTCTCTTATCTGTCTCCCTCTTCCAAATCCTGGTGGCATCTGGTCAAATCTGTTTCTGGTGTTTGTTCCCCCTCCATCCCCTCCCTCACCTCAAACGGCTTAACGGCTGACTCCGCACGTGAAAAAGCTGAATGCCTCAACTCTGTGTTTGCCTCTAAATCTTGTGTCCCAAACCCATCCCTCTCTGTACCCACCATACCCAGTCGTACCCAGCTGCTCCTGGACTCTGTGTCCTTTCCTCCTGACAAGGTGGAAAAGTTTCTGTCAACCCTCGACTCTGATTCTGCAACTGGTCCTGACGGCATCAGCCCACGGGTCCTAAAATCATGTTCTTCTGCTCTTTCACTCCCTCTTTCTGTTCTCTTCACCCTCTCTTTTGCTCAAGGTCATCTGCCATCTGCTTGGAAATCAGCCAACATCACCGCTTTGCACAAAAAAGGTGCAAAAACAGATCCCAGCAACTACAGACCAATCAGCCTTCTCCCAATTATCAGCAAAGTCATGGAATCCATCATTGCTTCAGATATTAAATCTTTCCTCTTCTCCAATGGCTTGATCTCTGATCATCAATTTGGTTTCATCTCTGATCATCAATTTGGTTTCAGACCTGGTCACTCTACTCTGGACATGCTGCTTCTGCTTTCTCAACAATGGATGGAGGTCCTCAACGCCAAACAGGAAATTAGAGCTGTCTCCCTTGACATTTCACGTGCCTTCGATACGGTCTGGCACCCTGCTCTGCTCTCCAAACACTCCTCCTTTGGTATCCATGGAAATCTCCACGCATGGCTGGCGGACTTCCTCTCTGGTCGTAGTCAACGTGTGGCCCTGAATGGGTTTCTCTCATCTCCTCTTCTTGTTCAGGCTGGAGTTCCCCAAGGTAGTGTTCTGGGCCCTGTGCTTTTTCTGGTCTTCATCAATGATCTCTCTGACTCTCTTGAAAATCCTCTCTATCTCTTTACTGACGACTCTACTCTCTGTCGCTCCATTCCTCATCCCTCAGATCGGCAGTCTGCAACCTCCTCACTCTCTGCAGACCTGGACAAAATCACAGACTGGTCAAACAAGTGGAACATGTCTTTCAATCCTGACAAATCTCACACTCTTACAATGTCTCTCCGAAAGGACCGACTGGACAACCCTCCCATCTACTTTCTCAACAATCCTCTCCAAGAAGTTCTGTCGCTCAAGCTTTTGGGTCTCACTATCTGCCATGATCTTTCTTGGGAAAACCACATTTCCAAGCTGGCCTCCAAAGCCAGTCGCCGACTGGGCATCCTCCGTCGTGCGAAGTCCTTCCTTGGCACACCTGAGCTCCTCACCACATACAAGGCTTTCATCCGCAGCTCAATGGAATACTGTTCCCCCCTCTGGGCTGGTGCTCCTGCCTCACACCTTGCTCGGCTTCACGCTGTTGAGGCCAAAGCTTTCAGAATCATTGGAATCTCCTGCGATGTAGTCAACGCCGAGGGCCTTTCACTCACTCACCTTCTTTCTGTCTTCTACCGACTCCTCTCCGGCCTTGCTCCCCCAGCTCTCTCTGTGCTCTGTCCCCCCAATATTCCTTCAGGTCGCACAAGATCTGCCTGCAACCCTCTTATGGTTAAACTGCCAAAGTCTAGGCTCTCTGCTCACCTTCACTCTTTCATTCCCCTTTTCTCCCGCCTCTGGAACAAACTCCCCCACTCCCTTCAATCCCACTCCTCCCTCCAGGTCTTTAAAACAGCTGTTCACCACCATCTCTTATCTTCCCCCATCGAAAACCTTGATCTTTTCTACCCCCGGTAATTCACCCCAGAGTCCTTGCAGTGTTCATATGTTTTAATCCTCTCCCACCTCCCCCCAAGTCCTCCCGATGTCCCTGCTCTCAAATGTTGTGTTTGTGTCCTACCCCTTCTTCCCCCTCTCTTTTGTGTCCTCCCCCCTCTCTCCCCATCTTGTCTGCCGCTCCCCTTGTTTTTTGTTTCGTGTGTCGGTTTGTCTTTTTGTGTGATTAATGTTTGCTCTTTCACGAGCCTCGATCTTGTATACAAAAAAAAAAGAAAAAGAAAAAAAGACTGATTGGTCTGTAGTTGCAAGGATCTGTTTTTGCACCTTTTTTGTGTAAAGCGGTGATGTTTGCTGATTTCCTAGCTGATGGCAGATGACATTGAGCAAAAGAGAGGGTGAAGAGAACAGAGAGAGGGAGTGAAAGAGCGGAAGAACAGGATTTTAGGACCCGTGGGCAGATGCCGTCAGGTCCAGTTGCAGAATCAGAGTCGAGGGTTGACAGAAACCTATCCTCGTCAGGAGAGAAGGACACAAAGTCCAGGAGCAGCTGGGTACGGTGGGTACAGAGAGGGACGGGTTTGGGACACAAGATTTTGAGGCAAACACAGAGTTGAGCCATTCAGCTTTGTCACATGCGGAGTCAGCTGTGTAGCCGTTTGAGATAAGGGAAGGGATGGAGGGGAAACAAACACCAGAAACAGATTTGACCAGATGCCACCATGATTTGGAAGTTTTCAGATTTGAGAGTGGAGAGATATTGTTTCCTGGCTCTCCTGAGGGTGGATACACACTTGTTCCGGGCATTGTGAAACGAAATGAGATTGCCTACCAACCGCTTCCTCTCTACCTCTTCTCTCACCCACCCCTTCCTCGCTACCTCTTCTCTCACCCACCCCTTCCTCGCAACCTCTTCTCTCACCAACCGCTTCCTCTCTACCTCTTCTCTCACCCACCCCTTCCTCGCTACCTCCTCTCTCACCCACCCCTTCCTCGCTACCCCCTCTCTCACCCACCCCACCCTCTCTTCCCCACTCTTAGTATTTCCATCAGCGAAGCGACAGGTGCTATTTGATTGTGCTTAATATTCTTCGTGATGTCCTTCTCATACTCTTTTGGCTTGTCGAGATATTTTTATTACCTTGTCTCTTTCGACTTACTCCTTCATTGATGTAAATCTACCTCGTCACCCCTTCCTCGCTACCTCTTATCTCACCCACCCCTTCCTCGCAACCTTCCAGGAGGCAAAGGCAAGTTGTTTCAGGGCAACTGCCTCACCACAAGATTCAGTGTACCATGGACGGGAGGAAGGGTAAGACAACTGAAGACGAGATGGGATAAATCTGTGCATGAGAGAGAGAGCAGTTCACTTTGGAAGAATTCCCAGGATGAGTTGATGTCAGAGGCAGTCGAGATGGGAGACCAGTCCAGATGATTGATGGCTGCTTGAAGACCGTGCCAGTTGGCCTGAGTGAAATGCCAGACTCGTCGTCGCTGAGCAGGCTCCCTGAGAATGGCCAGAGAGATGTCCACTGTAACAAGCACATGATCAGAAGAACCGATTGGAGCAGAAGAAGAGCAGCAAACATTTGCAGGAAAAATCAGACATTTGACATTTGCAGTGTCACTCTTTTTGAAACACCCTGTAGTTACTTTTAGCAAGGTGCACCCCCTTCTCCATATTTACACAAGAAAATGTGGAATTACCAAAGCATTAAGCTTATCTTTTTCTCCTGTTTGGACAAATATGTTGAGTGAAGAAAAGATTAAGGAATGTGCTGTAAGTGTAACTTCATTGAGTGTAATGAAAATGATTAATAAGTGGGATCGCCGCAAATGCTCCTACGACCGTGCATGGGTTCTCCATGGACAAATCATCCAGAGTTAGGAAGGCAAAATAAATTAAATCAAAGATCGAATTAAAAGAATGATTAACATAATGGGAGGATTGGAATGAGGAAAGCAATGGGACAAGTGCACTATGAGTTCGAGAGAATTGGGAAATATTGTAATAATATATTGTTGTGGATATGAGGATTGTGTTTTTATTATTGTGTTTTTTTATTGTATAGTAAATTGTTGTAAAATATCGCCCTCCTCACTCCAGTGTTGTATAAAGGTCAAAGGGCGTTCCCGTAGTTAATTCCATAAAGCATACATGTTAGCCAATCATAGATTTTCCCCCTTGTTGATAGTTATATCTTTATTATGTGTATTAGGGTAAGGCCTTGTCTTCCATTAAAATGACACTCCATTGCACCAAGTGAAATAAGATAGATTCCCTTCATTCCCCATTCCCACTCCCAAAACTTCCATTGCCAAGCCTCAATTGCCAGCTACATCCCCTCCAAGCCTCCATTGCCAACTGCACTGGGCAGTTTGCCAGGTTTGCTACAGCTGTGGGTTGTTGATTTCGCCCCAAAGCCACCATTAAGCATGTGCTCAGCTCGGGGAAGAAGGGCGTGCCCACCCATCGTCATCAAGGGCGGAGCCAGAGGGCCGTGCCGACCAATCAGGGCCGAGGCGAGCTGACCGATGGGCGCGTCCTGAAGGCCGGCGGCTTGATCGCCTGAGGCGCTATAAAAGCGCGCGCGCAAGAAGCGAAAGTGTGGTTGGACCAGACGAGTCCTGGAGAAAGCAGCAACAGCGGCAGCTTCAGCAGCAGCAGCAGCCACAGCAGCAACACAGCAGCTTGGGGCCTTGACGGCAGTTTTGAGCGGGGCCACGAAGGAACGGCGGCTGCCAAACGCGCCGATCGTGCTGCAGTATCCGTGGGCCTTCCTCTCCCTCCAGCCATCCACCTCCTGCCAGTCCTATCATCATTCCCCGCGTGAGTCTGTCCTTGTTTGTTCTGTCCCTGGGTTAATTAAGATTGTAGGTAAGCTAGCGTTGCACTGTGTCTCTAATATCTTCTGTAAATTATTTTCTTATCTTTCCTTCTTCCTTGGTTACTTTTGAGCGTGTAAATAGTAAGAATAAATTTAGTAGTATTTCCAACCTTTTTGTCTTCTGTCTTCTTCTCCTTCACATCCGTGTCGCTTTAGTCTTTTCCCCATTGAATATCTGTGGCGCGATTTTGGCCAACGTTCGGGAATCGGGTTAGTCGGGGTAACTGTTCGGCCGCGGTGCCATCCACTCGGCAAACCAAAATCCTTATCCGCGGTCTGTAACAATTGGTAGTCAGGAGTTGGGATTCGAACCTGGGACTAAATTTATTTAGCCCAAATTTTGGAACACCAATTGTTCTATTGGCCGTAACAATTGGTGTCGGGAGCGGGATCGGACCCGAAGCGCGCTTAACGCGCTCAAAATTACAAGCTGCTGAAATTTGTTTTAAAGAAAAACCCGAATTTTGAAATCGCGCCATGGCTAGTCAAGGCGATCGGATGCCGGTGGGGGAACTAGAGGAGGGGTTAGGGGTAACCCAGGATCAGAGGGAAGAAATGGAGGAGGGCAATGAGGAGGTGGTTGAGGAGGTTTCAGGCGCGCAAGATTGCGCTCTCGCGCACGAGGTTACGGGCGCGCAAAATGGCGCCTCGCACATGGCTACGGCGGCCGCGCCCGCCGCACAAGTGGGAGGGATTGATGTGCGGGACCTCGTGGCGCAGATTAGTGCAGCCATACTAATGGCGAATATGGGGCTAGAAGCCAAAATGGGAGAAATGGGGGGCAAAATGGGGGCAATGAGGGACGAAGCGAGGGCTGATAGTGAGCGATTGGGAAACCAAATTGAAGCAATAACGAACGAAATGAGGGCCGATAATGAGGGACTGGCGAGGGACAGAGTCACATATGAAGTAAGGGAAGCGGAGAGGGGCAGAGACCGCAGGTCGGGCGAGCAGGTCCCAGGCGTGCACGAGGAGGTAACGCGGGTCGAGAAGCGCTGGTTGAGCGAGGCGGAGAAAAGCGCGGGTAAAATGACGGGGGTAGAAATCGCGACACGGGGTTTGGGGCAGCCGGCGACCGCTGAGGTAGAGGGGATTTTATTAAAGCCAGCGGTCGTCGAGGTGAACAAAGAAATTATGGGTATAGTTGAAATTGGAGAGACCGGGGACTTAAAAGAGCAACAATCAGAGGAAGGAATGGAAATTGCTCAAAGTCTAAATGCACATCCTGATGCCGTACTTGCTAATCCTTATAAAGATTTGCAGGTTTTGGTGCAGGGAGGAAGAAGAACCCCGAAGGTGAGACGGGCTGCATGTGGTGCCGGGAGATTTTGTAAGAGGGGGTTTGGCGCGAAGAGAATTGTCGCGCGATTGGGATCGATATGGCACCCGGGCATTGGTGAAGGGTCCCGTGTGAGTAAAAATGGCACGCGTGTGGAAAAAAAGTGTGCGTCGGCGAGTGAGCGTGTTATAAAGTGTGGGAGTGAAACCGAGTGCGAGTGAGAATGCACGTCGGGATGTACGGAGTGTGACACGAGGAGTGAGTTGGTGGTGGAGCGGGTGCGAGGATGCACGTATGGGATGAACGGCGAGGGTGTGCGAGAAAGCACACCTGAGTTGGTGGTAGCGCGAGTGCGAGGGAGCACATCGGAGCGCGGTAGTGGGTGGATGCAAGAGTGCACGCCCATGGTGAGTTACGGAGGACGTAATGGAGGAGAGGTGTGCGAACGGCGAGTGTGCCCGAGAGGTGTGGTGTGTAACCGGGAGTGCGTTGGTGGAATGGACGGAGTTTGGGGGATGCACTTGAGGCGTTGGAACGCCGGGCTTTGTGAGTGTGAAACGGGTCGCGTGGTGTCAGCATGCAAGTAAAGCATCGACGTTGACCGGGTTAGCAGTTAGGGCGACGGATAGCCGATGCGAGCACTTGGGGCGCGGTGTGCTTTGTTGGATGCCAGGCCCGGCGAGGATCGATGCTGCGTCGCTTCTCTTCGAAGCGTCGTTGCCGATTCGGGCTTGGCCCCGCCCTGCACGGTCGAGTCCGGGCCTTGTCGGGCGAGGCGACTGGTCCGGTTCAAGGGCGAGTGGGAAGAAGCGGAACGGTGCCCCCTCGCGGGGGCGGGGTTCCGATCGGGCGAGCCTCGGTCATCGGGCCCGGGACCGCAAGGTGCCGCGCTGAGATGGTGCGTGGAATCTCGGCCCGACCAAACCACCTCCCTTGAACCGAAAGCCGGACGGATTCAACCTGCAGGCGACCAAACCACCCGAATTCATTGCTCGGCTTTGCGAAGCCGAGTTTAATGATGTCATGACGCACCGAGGCTAGGATATAGCGGACTGTGATGATGGTGATACTGATAGTGTTTTTGGATTCGAAATTTTGGGATAGAAAATTTTTGATTGGTTGGAATTTGGATGAGCCAAATTGATAGAAGATGCCCGATGTGATGGGATGGCAACTCTGCCATCTCTCACAATGGGGGCAAAGGAGCACTAGTTTATGGGGTTTATGGCAGTGAAAACTAGCCCGGGAGGGTTTGGATAATGTGTAGGGACCTAGAGATTGACAATAGGTAACGGTAAGGTTAGGTAGCTACATTGGACAGGTAGCTGGGGACATAGAGAGGGTAGTTTGGATGATAAAGACGTGGTATGTGCTTAGTTTAAAGGGAAGACGGGGAGCACTAAGTTAGCAGGGCACCAGGTAGATTAGATGATGCCGTGTGTATGGTGAACAGGTGTGATTGCACAGGTGTGCAACTGAACAGGTGTATGGAGCAGTGTTTGAGTGAGTGATGGTGATGAGTATTGTGCTGACCAAATGGTCCAGGAAGGAAGGAGGGTGCAGGTGGCACCAGGTAAGATTGCACAGGTGTGCAACAACAGGTGTATGGAGAATGGTTGTGTGAAATACATGGAGTGTGGAATATATGGAGTATTGGAATGGATGGTCGTGGAGTGAGTATGGTGGAAACTATGGAGTGGAGTGGATGGTGCGAAGGTGTGAATGGGGGAAGGATGGACCCCCATCACGAATACCCGGGGCGGGTAGTGTAAGTGTTAGGTAGAGGGTATAGGTAAATTGTGGTTGGATATTGGCATCTGTGGTGCGGATGAGAGAATGGTATTTGGATGGGTGCATTAGTGTTGTGGAAATGGCTGGGCGTGTAGCCTGTTAGTGTGTGTAGTTGGTTTGGGCACTCCACCACTGTGAGGATGTCGGCCAGGTGAGGCCGCAGGTGGGCTCTGGGAGCCGGTAGAGTTGTTGTGGATGGGGCCCGAGGATCCGGAGGACGGACCCGGGTAGCCCAGTGCCAGAGGGCACCGAGGGGTGACAGAGGGCACCGAGGGGAGGGGTGACAGAGCCAGGAGGGGCCTTCCCCAATTAGATAGGGTAGGGTGAGGAGCTAGGTAAGCTCGGGTGGCAACTGCAGTGGTGGAGGTGTGCAGGTGGGTAGGCCTGCTGGAAGAGCTACACGCCCCAGTCCTGAAATTGTGGAAGGGCACAGGGAGTTGCATCGGGGGAGTGAGACCCCAAATTGATAAGCACCGCAGTTTGGTCAATGGGAATTGGTTTTTAGAACCCATAGTGTAAGTTGGCCAATGGATTGGCAGGGAAAGACCCCGGGTAGTGTAAAGTGTATTAAAGTCATTTAGAAAATAGTTAGGTTTGAAGTCTCCTCGCACCATCTGCATCCACTCACCTGAGGTGACGATGTTACTCCACACCATGCCAGGTTGTTTTCTTATTTTTGATGCAAATGTTTGGAATGTGAGACGCATCATGACGTGGGTGTGACATTGTGCTTGTTGTTCCATCTCTTCCTCCTTATGAGGATTGATGATGAATTGGGTGATGGCAAATTTTGGATTGAGGGATTGTGGAGACGAATTTGTATAGGGGAAATATGGGGAAGACGTGACATTAGCGACGAATTTGTAATGTGTAGATTGTTGTAAATATAGGTGACAGGGGGGGTGTAGGTGACAGGGGGGGGTGACATTAGCGACGAATTTGTAATGTGTAGATTGTTGTAAATATAGGTGACAGGGGGGGTGTAGGTGACAGGCAAGGGTAGAGTAGGTGACAGGGGGGGTGACGTACGGTAGGGACGAGCTTTCTCACTTCGCTCTCCGTACGCACTTCGCCTTGCATTGCCTTGATTGATGTGTACCCTTGTGACCTTACCCCTCGCTCATCTGTCTTTCCCCCCTTTGTCTCCCACATGAGGACCTGTGCGCCACTGGGCGCCGAGGGGAGCGTGCGTGAGTCCGCCATTATGCGCCCGGAACTCCCAGAACCAGCTGTCTGCATCGATGCACCACATTATGGACCACATGTCTGTGGCTGAGGACCACTTATGGACCCCATGGGTTGGGGCATGGCCCCTCTGCTGGAACCGGCCCTGAAGGCTTTCATGGGTGCTTTCATGGTGCGTCAATGCAGAGCAGACTGTTCCCCCCCCCCCCCCCCCCCCCCCCAGAAAGAACAATCACAGGTCCTGGGTTGCGTTTTGTAAATAAAGTAGCGTCAATTGTAAATAATGCTCCCCACCGTCAATGTATAGTTTGAAGACCATTCCGCAATTCGGTTAGCTGTGGGCGTGAGTCTGTTAGGCAGGGTGCAATGGAGCAGCGGGACATATTTATTTATGTTTTAAAACTGTCGCACTCAGGGTCAGGTTAAAAGTAGAGGGAACTACACCTACGTGTCACACTAAGTTAAAGTTATAGGCCCGGGACATGCCTAAGAGGAGGAGGGTGCAGTGTTGTGGATATGAGGATTGTGTTTTTGTTATTGTGTTTTTTTATTGTATAGTAAATTGTTGTAAAATATCGCCCTCCTCACTCCAGTGTTGTATAAAGTTCAAAGGGCGTTTCCGTAGTTAATTCCATAAAGCATACACGTTAGCCAATCATAGATTTTCCCCCTTGTTGATAGTTATATCTTTATTATGTGTATTAGGGTAAGGCCTTGTCTTCCATTAAAATGACACTCCATTGCACCAAGTGAAATAAGATAGATTCCCTTCATTCCCCATTCCCACTCCCAAAACTTCCATTGCCAAGCCTCAATTGCCAGCTACATCCCCTCCAAGCCTCCATTGCCAACTGCACTGGGCAGTTTGCCAGGTTTGCTACAGCTGTGGGTTGTTGATTTCGCCCCAAAGCCGCCATTAAGCATGTGCTCAGCTCGGGGAAGAAGGGCGTGCCCGCCCATCGTCATCAAGGGCGGAGCCAGAGGGCCATGCCGACCAATCAGGGCCGAGGCGAGCTGACCGATGGGCGTGTCCTGAAGGCCGGCGGCTTGATCGCCTGAGGCGCTATAAAAGCGCGCGCGCAAGAAGCGAAAGTGTGGTTGGACCAGATGAGTCAGACGAGTCCTGGAGAAAGCAGCAACAGCGGCAGCTTCAGCAGCAGCAGCAGCAGCCACAGCAGCAACACAGCAGCTTGGGGCCTTGACGGCAGTTTTGAGCGGGGCCGCGAAGGAACGGCGGCTGCCAAACGCGCCGATTGTGCTGCAGTATCCGTGGGCCTTCCTCTCCCTCCAGCCATCCACCTCCTGCCAGTCCTATCATCATTCCCCGCGTGAGTCTGTCCTTGTTTGTTCTGTCCCTGGGTTAATTAAGACTGTAGGTAAGCTAGCGTTGCACTGTGTCTCTAATATCTTCTGTAAATTATTTTCTTATCTTTCCTTCTTCCTTGGTTACTTTTGAGCGTGTAAATAGTAAGAATAAATTTAGTAGTATTTCCAACCTTTTTGTCTTCTGTCTTCTTCTCCTTCACATCCGTGTCGCTTTAGTCTTTTCCCCATTGAATAAATGTGGCGCGATTTTGGCCAACGTTCGGGAATCGGGTTAGTCGGCGTAACTGTTCGGCCGCGGTGCCATCCGCTCGGCAAACCAAAATCCTTATCCGCGGTCCGTAACAATATGAATTCATCTACTCTTTGAAAATTTTAATTGACAATGAGCATCATCTATCTATAATTCCAGTAATCTCTGTCTGTCTGTACGTTTGTCTGTGACCGCTGTTTCTCGACAACCACGGGTCCGATATACTTTTAACTTGCCAGGTATATTGCTGGGGACCCGAGGATGTGCCTTTTCAAGGTTTCATATTAATCGGACAATTACTTACCGAGCTATGTCCAAAAAACGATTCAACCAATCAGAGAGCAGCGAACGATCGCGTGTGCCGAACGTGGCGGGCACACTCTGCCTCGGATGGCACATTTGAGAGCGTATTCATTTATTTCACGTTTGCAAACTATGTTGGCGTTAAACTATGTTTTACAACTAATAAAAACGAATTTGCGATTCATTCGCTTTCCTGCGCGTTTGTGCACGCGATGGCGATTTCTTTACCAAACTCCGGAAGCCGTTCGCTTTGGACCAAACCATTGCATGTAAATAGAGGGGGGGGATTGTCACCACTCGCAAGCCGTTCGCTTTGGACCAAACCATTTCATGTAAATAGAGGGGGGGGATATAATTTTAGATATAGATATAGTACGGGCATGCCCTAGTTCAATTAATGAGGTGTCGTTTTCCTCCCCCACGCCTTCCTCCCCACTCCTCAGTCCCCTACCATCTTTCTCATGCTCTGACCACCTCCTTGCCCCCCCCCCTCCCCCTCATTCTGGAGTGTATAGTGGTGTGAGGTGTTGCTCGCCCCAACCACTTTCCACGCTTTCTTTCTTTTTCTCTCTCTCTCTCTCTCTCTCTCTCTCTCTCTCTCTTTCTCCCCCCCCCCCCCCCCCTCTCTCTCTCTCTCTCTCTCTCTCTCTCACCCCACCCCTCTCTCTCTCTCTCTCTCTCTCTCACCCCTCCCCTCTCTCTCTCTCACCCCACCCCTCTCTCTCTCTCTCTCTCTCTCTCTCTCTCTCACCCCTCCCCTCTCTCTCTCTCTCTCTCACCCCCCCCCTCTCCCTCACTCTTTCTCTCCCTCACACCCCCTTTCCTCCTGGAGTGTATCACAACGTGTGGTGGGGAATCTCTCTCCCCTCCCTTCCTCGCTCTCCTCCTCCTCCTTCCTCCACCCCTTCCTCGCTACCTCTTCTCTCGACCACCGCTTCCTCGCTACCTCTTCTCTCATCCACCCCTGCCTCGCAACCTCTTCTCTCACCGACCACTTCCTCACTACCTCTTCTCTCACCCACCCCTTCCTCGCTACCTCTTCTCTCACCCACCCCTTCCTCGCTACCTCTTCTCTCACCCACCACTTCCTCGCAACCTCTTCTCTCACCCACCCCTTCCTCGCTACCTCTTATCTCACCCACCCCTTCCTCGCAACCTCTTCTCTCACCCACCCCTTCCTCGCAACCTCTTCTCTCACCCACCCCTTCCTTGCAACCTCTTCTCTCACCAACCGCTTCCTCTCTACCTCTTCTTTCACCCACCCCTTCCTCGCTACCTGCTCTCTCACCCACCCCTTCCTCGCTACCCCCTCTCTCACCCACCCCACCCTCTCTTCCCCACTCTTCATATTTCCATCAGCGAAGCGACAGGTGCTATTTGATTGTGCTTAATATTCTTCGTGATGTCCTTCTCATACTCTTTTGGCTTGTCGAGATATTTTTATTACCTTGCCTCTTTCGACTTACTCCTTCATTGATGTAAATCTACCTCCAGTCTTGTTATTTTATCTATACAGTACTAACAGAGAGACGTTTGTGTGTCTGTGTGTCATTTTTCTCAGAGATGGCCGAATGGGTCTTATCAAACTGAGGTGCATCAGTGAGTGCCGCCCTCTGTTTTTTGGCAAAAAAGTTTAAAATTAGTACTTAAGCCTTTGTATGTATGTGAAATGTAATAATATTAAATAATTCTCAACCACAATCCTTCGTGGGTTTAGGGAGGTATTTTTGTCCTCCTCTCCCCTCTCCCCTAATTAGAAAAAAACAAAAATGGATTTCTTCAAAATACCAACAGGATTAGAACATCACCGGGCAAAGCTGAGTACCCGTTAATGTTAAATACGGTATGAGATAAAAAGGTTGGGATTCGAACTTTGAGGCCTCATCAATGACAGCGGTATTTAACCCACTCACCCAACTGAGTACGTGTGTAAATTAAATAATATTAACAATCCATGATTACCCTGCGCTCGCCAAGCGAAAAGGAGGGCTGGGCGATCGGGTGCGTACATGTGGCGTGTGCATTTTTAAAATTCATTTTCTTGGCAACCGATAGTCCAGTTGACAGGAAGGTTTACCATAGGAGCGCCTCAACCTGTATAATTTTTTTTATTCATAATTGTGACGTCATAAGTCACGTAGTATGGACGCCATCTTGGAAAAACGTTACACCTCTATATCTCTGAAACAGCTCAATGGAAAAAAAAATATGTAAACATGGCTCATTGTCAAGTACTCGGCATGGGAAATAAGATCTGTAATGATGATGTCATCGGTGCCTTCATTATGAGGTCATAATTGGACAAGTACAACGCTTTATCTGATCAGTATCAAAATAATTTTCTCTGCAACTTCGTCCGATGGACAGGAAATTACAACCAAAGGAGCACCTCCTCCTGTATATTTTTTTAAGGATAATTATGACGTCAAAGGGCACGTGGTACAGGCGCCATCTTGGAAAAATCGAAAAACGTTGCACCTCTATATCTCCGAAACTGCTCCATGGAAAAAATTGAAACATGGCTCATTGTCAAGTACTCCTCATGGGGAATAAGACATGTTAATTGATGATGTCATCGGTGCCTTCATTATGACATCATAATTTGACAACTACAAGGCTTCATCCGATCTGTATGAATTTCTTTTTTCTGCAATTGTTGGTCCGATTGACACGAAATTTTCACCATGGGAGCACCTCCTCCTGTGGAATATTTTAATGACAATTATGACGTCATAGGTCATGTGGCACAGGCGTAATCTTGGAAAAACCGAAAAATGTTGCATTTCTATATCTCCAAAACCGCTGCATGGAAAAAATTGAAATGTAGCTCATTGTAAAAAAACGCGGCCTAAACCGGTACGCCTCGCCCTGGCAAGCACGACGATCACAGATCCCCGGGCCCTTGCCAGAGAAGCCGACAAGATCTCCGCCACAGGACAGCGCATCGCAGCGGCGACATGGGACCCACCGCCGTCCGACGCAACACCCATGGCGCCCGAGCACCCAGCACGGTCGACGACCGAACTGCCGACGCAATTGGCGGCCGCTACACCGAGCCGACCACCTCCAGCACGACGACCGGGGCCTCCACCTGACCAAGCGTGGTGTTACTATCATGCCAGGTTCGGACAGAAGGCCCGGACATGCCGACCCCCGTGCACCTTCGGCAGGCCGGGAAACGGCCGGGCCGGCATTCATTACCAGCCATGAGCGCCGGCCACACGGGCAACTTACTGTTCATCACGGATAAAGCGTCCGGACGGCGCTTCCTGTGCGACACCGGCGCCTAACTGAGCGTCATACCCGCCTCTGACCAGGACAGGCAATCCGCGGTTTGCGGCCCCTCCTTGGTTGCGGCCAACGGATCGACCATCCGCACCTTCGGCCCGTGCAACGTCACCCTCTGCTTCGGCGGCCAACGCTTTGCTTGGACGTTTGTAACCGCAAACGTGCCCATGGCTCTGCTAGGCGCCGACTTCCTCTGCGCACACGGACTGCTGGTGGACGTCCAACGGCGTCGTTTAATCAACGCCGAAACCTTCAGCTCCCTGGTATGCACATTGAGCAGCTCCGCGCCGACCGAGCTGGCATGCGCCGTCCCGGCGGCGAACGAGTTTGCTCGCCTGCTCACGGAGTTCCCGGCCCTCACGCGGCCGACGTTTTCGGCCGTCGCAGTACGGCATGGGATCGAGCACCACATACCAACCACGGGCCCGCCGGTCTACGCCAGGGCCCGCCGCCTCGACCCAGCCAAGCTCGCCGTGGCGAAGGCCGAATTCGACGCGTTGGAGCACCTCGGCATCGTGCGGCGCTCCGATAGCGCGTGGGCCTCGCCACTGCACATCGTGCCAAAGCCGGGGGGTGGATGGCGCCCGTGTGGCGACTACCGCCGTCTCAATGACGCTACCACCCCCGACAGGTACCCGATCCCGCATATCCAAGACTTCTCCGCCCGTCTGGCGGGACGGGTCATTTTTTCGAAAATTGATCTCATACGGGGATATCACCAGGTACCTGTCAGGGCGGCCGACATCCCTAAAACGGCAGTCATCACGCCGTTCGGCTTATTCGAATTCTTGCGGATGCCGTTTGGTCTCAAGAACGCGGCTCAGGCGTTCCAGCGCTTGATGGACGGCGTGCTGCGTGACCTGCCGTTCATTTTCGTTTACCTGGACGACATCCTCGTCGCCAGCACGTCCCGGGCCGAGCACCTCCTCCACCTCCGAACACTGTTCGGGCGCCTCAGCGAGCACGGCCTCATCGTCAACCCGGCCAAATGCCACTTCGGCACGACGGCCGTTGATTTTTTGGGCCACCACATCACCAAGAACGGGGCCGTGCCGCTGCCAACCAAGGTCGAGGCCATCACCACGTTCCCGCATCCCCGCACCATAAAGGCCCTGCAGGAATTCCTGGGAATGGTGAATTTTTATCACCGCTTCGTGCCCCGCGCTGCTCAACTCATGCGGCCCCTCTACGAAGCCCTCCGGGGCAAGCCGGCCAAGCACGACATCGCCTGGTCCGCAGTAATGGATGCGGCCTTCCAAAGCTCAAAGCAGGCCCTCGCCGACGCAACACTGCTCGCTCACCCGGTGCTCAACGCTCCCATCGCCCTCACCACGGATGCCTCCGACTACGCGGTGGGCGCCGTACATGAGCAATGGATGAACGGGGTTTGGCAGCCACTCGCTTTTTTCAGCCGGCAGCTCCGGCCGAACGAGCTCAAATACAGCACGTTTGACCGGGAGCTCCTCGGTCTACACCTGGCCGTCCGCCATTTCCGCCACCTCCTGGAGGGCCGACCTTTCACGGCGTTCGTCGACCACAAGCCGTTGGTTTACGCCATGGCCAAGGTCACGGAGCCGTGGTCGGCCCGCCAACAGCGCCACCTCTCCGCCGTGTCGGAGTTTACCACGGACATCCGGCACGTCGCCGGCAAAAACAACGCCGTGGCCGACTGTCTTTCCCGGGCCAGCGCGAACGCGGTCCACCTGGGCGTGGACTTTGCGCTTATGGCGGCGGACCAAACCACCGACACCACGGTGCAAGCCCTCCGGGCGGCGGACACGGGCCTCCGCCTGGCCGACATCCACTTCGCGGACACTGTCCTGCTCTGCGACATCTCCCAAGGCCAGCCTCGCCCCATCGTGCCCGTCACCTGGCAACGCCGCATCTTCGCCTCCCTCCACGGCCTTTCCCACCCGGGCCGGAAAGCTTCCCAGAAGCTGGTGTCGGCGCGATTCGTCTGGCACGGCCTTCGTCGGGACGTCCGCGATTGGACCAGCACCTGCACGGCCTGCCAATGGGCCAAGGTCCACCGACACACCCAGGCCCCGCTGGCACCTTTCACTGTGCCCGAACGACGTTTCGACCACGTCAACGTGGATCTGGTGGGCCCCCTCCCCCCGTCACGGGGGTTCACACACCTGCTCACCATGGTGGACAGGACCACCAGGTGGCCGGAGGCCGTTCCCCTCGTCTCCACCACCACCGCCGACGTGGCGCAGGCTTTCATCGCCACCTGGGTCGCCCGCTTCGGCGCACCGGCGGACATCTCGTCAGACCGCGGACCACAGTTCACCTCCAAGCTGTGGGGCGCGGTCGCCCGCAACCTGGGGGTCAAGCTCCACCGTACTACGGCCTACCACCCCCAAGCAAACGGGTTGTGCGAGCGATTCCACCGCTCCATGAAGGCCGCGCTCATGGCCGGCCTTCAAGACGGCGGTTGGGCCGACCGGCTGCCGTGGGTCCTTTTGGGCCTCCGCACGGCCCCCAAGGAGGACCTCCAGGCATCCACCACCGAGCTTGTCTATGGCCAGGCGCTACGCGTCCCGGGCGAATTCGTGCCCGACGCTACCAGTCCCTGGTCCGCAGCTCACCAGCGCTCGGACCTCCAGGAGGCCGCCCGACGGTTTGCCCCCATGCCAACATCCCACCACGGTGACCCCCAGTCCTACGTCCCCCCAGCACTTCGCACAGCGGAGTATGTTTTTGTGCGTCACGACGCACATCGGGGGCCACTCCGGCCGCCGTACGACGGGCCCTTCCGGGTGCTGCGACGGGACGACAAGTCGTTCGTCATCGACATCGGCGGCAGGTCGGACCGGATTGCGGTGGACCGCCTCAAGCCGGTGCACGTGGACGTCGACCACCCACCACGGGTGGCCCTTCCGCCGCGGCGAGGCCGCCCCCCGTCCACGGTGCCCCCCACTCGACCGCCCACCACCACACCGGACCCCCTCCCACGACCCGCCAGGGGTCGCTTCGGCCGGGTCATCAGGACCCCCCTCAAATTGATCCTGCCGGTGCAAGTCGATTCTGGGGGGACGTGTGTAGCGGCTACCGCTGGGTTTTCACAATCGCCTTGCACCTATCAAGGACGCGGAGCGATCACCATGCCGGGCTCGTCCAGGACGCCCGGGCAGGCCCGCGCTCAACTTGCCAGGCCTCGGTCGGGACGCCCGGGCATGCCCGGGCAGGCTCGCCCTCAACTTGCCAGGCCGCAGCCAGGACGCTGGGCCACGCCCCCTCTCGCCTTTCCTGGGCAAACGCTCCGGGATAATATGTATATATATTGCTGCCCGATAAACGGGCTTTTCAGAGTGCCTGAGTGTTTGGTTTGATTAAAGCAACTCGGATGAATTCCAGCTTTTTGTCGCGTCCATTCTTCCGATCGACGTGGGAGCCCCAGCTCCTTCAATAATATAGTTTGATGATGTCATCGCTCACGTGGTCTGGCAGCCATATTGGATCAAAGAAAAAACCCTTCAAAAACAGAAGAGTTGTCTCGCACCAAATTGCGCAGGGTAAGTATTGTATGAATACCATCGAGTTGTATAATCATAAACGACGGGCTCATTCATTTCGTGTGCAGCCTGTCTGCTGGTTGCATCATTTCTGGGAGCACCGTTGTGCCGCCGATGCAGTGCCCCCGTTACCAGTAAGCGGGTACTCATTTTGCCTAACTCGGAAGGATGACATGGTGAGTCAACCCACCTGGTGTTAACTCAACGGCTCGACAGGGGCTCCAACTCAAGACCCTCGAAAAGATCTTCAGGCGGCCACCTTAATCGTTAAGCGAACACCAGGCTTAAAACGAAGGGTAAAATGACGGGATTCGAACCTGCAGGTCCCCACATTAGGGAAGTGCTTAACGAATAAACCCTTGATTTGCCCTTTTGGATTAAATGATTTTCTCAATCAAGTATTTGCATAATCCATGTTTGTGTTGCCCCCGAGAGAGCTGGTGACGTCATGAAAGGGGACGTTGAAACTCCACCAGCAACCTGTCCACCTGGAGAACGGTTTCATTTCTCCACCTTCCAGTGCTTCTTCTTCCTCCCACTGTGCCGGGGAGGGGATGGTGTTCGAGTACGGTGTCCGGGGTCCACCAGCTGACATGCAAATGGTGGATCCCAATAACGCCATTTGGTCCATCGTACCTGTGCCATGTCCACCTCCGCGCTTGGGGGTCAGATTACCGGTACACATTGGCCTGTTTTTTTTTTGTTTTTTTTTTCCTCCACTCCTATCCCACCACATTGAATGGTCTTGAAAACAAATAAACCACGTGACGTCCTTCAAGTAAGTCCACAGGTGGACCGATTCCCAAGTTCTTATCCATTGTAATTCCCAATTGAGAGCTTGAGAGGCTTGAACAGAGAGAGTTTGTCCAAAGTGGAAACTGATTGTCCTGCAGTCGAATAACGTGGATTAATTATGTTAATCATATGTTAACGATATGCAGGACCAGTGAGACACTTATCCTCGGACGCTGGTCCTTAATACTCATTTATTTATTTTATATTGTCAACTTAAAGTTGGAATTGATGGATTTGGACCTTTGGAAGGGGGAGACGAAGTCGTTGAGCTCAAACAAAAATGTTTTCAATTTTGACTGATTGAACATCCACGTGAGGGAATGTATATACTGTCCCTTATGGGTGGTGGTTCGTGGTGGATCGCTATGAGTATCTCGAAGTATGTCCATTGTTGAGTAATAGGTTGGAGATCAATTGACTTGAGGCTTTAAAATTCAAAACCATGAAACAAAAAAAAAAAGTAACTACCAACTACCTTTACGTATTTTCATTCCAAACCGACGGTGTCCATCGTTTTCCATGGATTCATTCAAAGGAATGAACATTTATCAGACTTGGTTGAAGAGCACGATTTGCATGAGACTCATTTACCTGAGGATTTTCAGAGAACCACTCGTTTGCATATAAAGTAGCGACAGGTCACGCTAATTGGCCACACACCGTTAACTTCTTTTTTGATGAATTTATTTTAGATGTCTCTCAACTTCTCACTATTTTAGGGGAGGAAGCGAGGAAAGGGGAGTGGGGGTTGTGGGAAATTCTACCGACTCCTCTCCGGCCTTGCTTCCCCAGCACTGTCTGTGCTTCGCCCCCCAAATATTCCTACAGGTCGCACAAGATCTGCCTGCAACCCTCTTATGGTTAAACTGCCAAAATCAGGACTCTGCTCACCTTCACTCTTTCATTCCCCTTTTTTCCCACCTCTGCAACAAACTCCCTCACTCTCTTCAATCCCACTCCTCCCTCCAGGTCTTTAAAACAGCTGTTCACCACCATCTCTTATCTTCCTCCATCCAAAACCTTGATCTTTTCTACCCCCGCTAATTCGCCCCAGATCCACTTTTTTGAAATACCGACGTCTTTCCTGGAATTCCTTGCAGTGTCCATGTTTTATTTTTTTTACCTCTCCCCCACCCAATCCCCTTCCCGTGCCTCCTCCCTCCCACAGATCTCCCGATGTCCCTGTTCTCTCGTGTTGTACTTGTGTGCTTCCCTCTCTCCCCATCTCGTCTCCCGCTCCCTTTATCATGTTTTATGTGTGTTTTTTGTGATTAATGTTTGCTCTTACATGATCCTCGATCTTGTACACAAAATAATAATTCCATATCCTTTATATGATATTTAAACAGAACAATTAATGATGATGAAGAAATTAAGTATTACAAATCCAAAATAATTATTTATATAGTGTTAAGTCCCAGGATGCATGCACACTTTGTCTAGCTTGTCAAGGTATACTGTCACACCTGTTTGATGCCTCAATTACATCCAGATTGTGGGTTTTATTTTCCGCCTCGAAATAAATAAAAGCGCCAGCGAGAATGGCTGAAAAGCCTGAGTTTGCAATTAGCAGGTTTCTCACACATGAAACGTTTCAAGGGGTGCGGTGCGGTGCCCCTCGTGGTCACTGTACCTGGGGTAAGCGGGGTTAACGAGCCGGGTTATCCGACGCCCTTCAGGCCGCCATTACGCACCCTCCAGGCCAGGCCTCCACTGCGAGCGCAGCAATAAAAAATGGCCTCTGTGTTTGTTTCGACCTTTAAAATAACGAGCTTGGAAATGTTCCGCACTGTATGAATCTATCTCTTTCTCCTGTTCTAGGGCTTCTCTGGACTTTGTTTATCTCCATTACATCGTTTACTTTCAATTGAGACACATTCATGAGATCCCTGTGTTTTTATGGCATCGTCGAGGAATTCTCCATCAGCAAAACACGACAGAGGCTCCTGTGATCTACCGGAAAACAGGTAAGAAATGATTAATTACCGGTGGTGAATCATGTATTCATTACTTATGGATCATAATTAATTTAGTTTACAGTCACTCTGTGCGTGCTCCATGGTGACTCACTACCCGTGTCGGCTGTTTTGCATTTAGAATGGGAATGACATGTTTCACATGTGGGCGTTATTTAGGGGAGAAGGGGTGGGGAGGGATACTTTGGGCCTAGTGCCCACGGACTGCTTAATCCTGCCCTGCTAGTTATAGGATTACTAGCAGAAGTACCCGGCATTGCCGGGCGGGGGAAAGGGGAGGGGGAGGGGAAAGTGGAGGGGGGAGGGGAAAGTGGAGGGGGAGGGGCGAGGGGAAAGTGGAAGGGGAGGGGCGAGGGGAAAGTGGAGGGGGAGGGGAAAGTGGAGGGGGAGGGGGGAGGGGAAAGTGGAGGGGGAAGGGGAGGGGAACGAGGGGAGTGGAGGAGAGGGGGGGAGGGAAGAAGAGTGGGGAGGGGATGGGAGGGGGGAGGGGATGGGAGGGGGGAGGGGAGTGGGGGAGGGAGGGGGGAGGGGAGTGGGGGAGGGAGGGGGGAGAGGATGGAGGGGGGAGGGAGTGAGGGGGAGGTGGGTGAGGGGGAGGGGTGGGTGAGGGGAGGGGGAGGAGGGTGAGGGGAGGGGGAGGAGGGTGAGGGGAGGGGGAGATGGGGGAAGGGGGAGGGTAAGGGTGGAAGGGGGAGGGTAAGGGGGGAAGGGGAGGGGGAAAGGGGAGGGGGTAGGGTGTAAGGGGAAGGGAGGGGTAGGGTGGAGGGGGAAGGGAGGGGAAGGGGAAGGGGAGGATGGAGGGCGGAGGAGGGAGGGGAGGGAGGGGGTGAGGGAATGGGGGGAAGGGGAGGATGGAGGGGGGAGGGGAGGATGGAGAGGGGGGAGGGGTGGGGGAGGAAGAGGGGGGAGGGGAGAGGAGGGGGAGGATGGAGAGGGGAGGGGGAGGGGAGGAGGGGGTGGGGAGGGGGGAGGAGGGGGTGAGGAGGGGGGAGGAGGGGAGGGAGAGGGGGAAGGGGAGGATGGAGGGGAGGGGGGAGGGGAGGGGAGGTAACATTCCATTACACACACACAAACTGTGTTTTATGTTCAATGGTCTGGCGGCGGGGATGGAACATCACGTGCTCGCTCTGAGCGAATCAGCACGCTGCTCTGCCACCGACTCAGAATCCGTGTATAATATTCCTCACTGAAAAAAAATCTATGTGAAACATGCTACTATCTATGCTAAATCATGCTAAATGCTAATCATGCTAAAATCTATGCTACTTGCTGTGAGTTTATGGCGGCAAGGAACATCACGTGCTCGCTCTGAGCGAATCAGCGCGCTGCTCTGCCACCGGCTCAGATTCCGTGTATAATATTCCTCACTGAAAAAAAATCTATGTGAAACATGCTACTATCTATGCTAAATCATGCTAAATGCTAATCATGCTAAAATCTATGCTACTTGCTGTGAGTTTATGGCGGCAAGGAACATCACGTGATCGCTCTGAGCGAATCAGCGCGCTGCTCTGCCACCGGCTCAGATTCCGTGTAAATATTCCTCGCTGAAATGCGCTGAGGTAAACATATGGTAAAAAAAAATATTATGAAATAAATGTTTTTAGGTCGGCCATGTTCTTCCCAGGCTCAATGGCCATGTCTATGCCAAACACCAAGCACGTGAGCCTCTCCGGTTAGGAGTCTATCGGTAACATTACACACACACACACACACACACACACACACACACACACACACACACACACACACACACACACACACACACACACACACACACACAGTGTTTTATATATATATAGATGGTCTGGTGGTGGGGATGGAACATCACGTGATCGCTCTGAGTGAATCAGCGCGCTGCTCTGCCACCGGCTCAGATTCCGTGTATAATATTCCTCGCTGAAAAAAAATCTATGTGAAACATGCTACTATCTATGCTAAATCATGCTAAATGCTAATCATGCTAAAATCTAGGCTACTTGCTGTGAGTTTATGGCGGCAAGGAACATCACGTGATCACTCTGAGCGAATCAGCACGCTGCTCTGCCACCGGCTCAGATTCCGTGTATAATATTCCTCGCTGAAAAAAAAAATGGATCTAAAGATGAAAGAAAAAAAAACCTATGTTGTGTGAATGGCAATGTTCCTCGCTGAAATGTGAAAAAACGCAATCGCTTTTCGCTCTGAATTACGTGCGAACGCGTAACTGTAAGCTTATGGCGGCAAGGAACATCACGTGATTGCTCTGAGCGAATCAGCGCGCTGCTCTGCCACCGGCTCAGATTCCGTGTAAATATTGCTCGCTGAAATGCGCTGAGGTAAAAATATGGTAAAAAAATATTTTGAAATTTTTTTTTTTAGGTCGGCCATGTTCTTCCCAGGTTCAATGGCCATGTCTATGCCAAATATCAAGCATGTGAGCCTCTCCGTTTAGGAGTCTATCGGTAACATTACACACACACACACACACACACACACACACACACACACACACACACACACACACACACAAACAAACTGTGTTTTATATATATATAGATAAACAGATTACCCATAATACATTATCCAGTGGAGATGTTGATTAGGCCACTGCAACCATTTTGGAATTAGACAATTCCAGGCAAAACTAGAACAGCACGTTGTAGAGCGCACACCTCCGCCAGGCTGAACAGTTTATGTTTTCTATCCCACTGATAGGGCGGATCTGGATTCAGACCTGAACCAAAATCTAATCGGCTTGTTCTTGTCATCGACACAACTCGTCCACCAAATTTGGTGAGAACTCGTGCACAACTTTATGAAATACGAGTAGGACTGCCCGGCGTTGCGGAGGGGAGGGGAGTGAGAGGGAGGAGGCAGCAGGCAGCATAGGGAGGGGTGAGGAAGGGAGTGGAAGGTGGTGTGCGAGACATGAGGGGAGAGGGAGGGGAAATATATATTACATATACATACATCTTTTTGGGGAGGGAGGAGGCAGCAGAGGGAGGGGTGTGGAAGGCAGTGGGGGGGGGGCGGGGGGGGAGGAGTGGAAGGGGGAGGTTTGTGTGAGGGGAGAGGGGAGGTAGAGATATTCTACATATCCATCCTTTTTTGGAGGGACGGAGGGGTGGCTTTGACAGGCCCCTCGGTTTTGGGGGAGAGGGGGGTTGGGAAGGAGGACAAATTTTCCCCTGCAAAGAGTGCTTCATAACCTCAGTGGACGAAGGTAAAAAAAAGGTAAAGGAAAGGTAAATTCTCTATGTAAATGTGCACCGTGTAGCGCCACCTGGTGATGGTGGCAGAGGGTATTACAATTTCCTTTTAATTTAACCTGGGAATACCTTTTATCTGGGAAAGGAATTCCCAGATAAAAGGTATTCCCAAGTAAAAAAGAAAAAGAAAAAAAAAAAAAAAGGAAATTGTAATACCCTCTGCCACCATCACCAGGTGGCGCTACACGGTGCACATTTACACAGAGAATATTACGCCCCTCTCCCGGTCCCCCACTCCCCCACTCCCCCACTCCCCCGCACGAGGCCGCGGCCACATAGCCTATGTTACCCCCCAAACTTGTATTTATACCCCGAGTAAAGTTTATCAGTATTTATAACTGGAATACCCTGTGTTGCTCAAGAGAAAAAGAGACATTAACATATTTGAAATGAGGGCAGATATAATGGAAAAGCAATTAGATCCAAATCAAAATCCATCACAAATGTCAAATCACTAATAATAAATACTGTAAATAACAATCTATAAACTAAGAAGAAGAAGAAGCAAAAGAAGAAGTCTTCCCACCAACTTCGTACACTTCCGGAATTGTTTGATTCATTTGTGTTCAAATGTTTACGAATTGTTTTGTATTTATTTATGTGAATGTGTGCTTGTATATAATTATAACTCATTAATTAAAAAGGCTTCGGCGCCATGGCGCGATTTTTTTTTATCCCAGAAAACGGAAAAAAACGAAACGAAAAAAAACAAAAACAAAAACTTTCTTTTGCCTAAAACACTCGCATGTAGTTACTGATGAACCTCTGAAAGTTTGACGAATATCAGTTCAGCCATCTCTGAGAAAAATGGTGACAGACAGACAGCTATCTTATATAGTAGATCATGCTTTTTTTATATCGTTTTTGGCTCCATCTCACAATGGTGAATTTATCACTTAACTAGAAAGGAACTCTGACAACGTCGACCGATATGCCTCCACCCACACTATTACATCATTATACATACTTGTACCAAGTTTGATTTAAATCTCTTCAGCTGTTCTCAAGTATCACATTTTTACCTGACATGACCTCTGACCTTTGATGTCGTAATCTAATCAGTTCATCTTTACGTCATTACACATACTTGCACCAAGTTTGGTGAAAATCCCATCACTGGTTCACAAGTTTATAGCTCGGTAATATAATTTGTATCTCACACGACTTCTGACTTTTGACCCCATCATCTAATCAGTTCATCTTTAAGTCATTATACATACCTGTACCAAATTTGACTCTGCTCCCTTCAGCCCTTCTCAAGTTATCAAGGTAACAAAATAATTGTAACTTCTCATGACCTCTGACCATTGACCTCTTGACCCCAAAATCAAATTGGTTCATACTGGTGAGATAACCGTGCTATGCACAGGTGGGAGGCCAGAAACACAGACAATGCAGATACGGTGAATGCTAAAACATGAAACCAATACATTCCACATTCCTGTAGCACCCTCAGTCGCACGTCAGACATGGACAGCAGGTTCGTGAAGGACTTCCATGAAAAACGTACCTGTTCGCAAACAAACGGGTATGTTCACGTATAGAAATATTGGTCGTGGGTCCGTGGCGAATCTGCACATGGCGATCCGCGAAGTTCGCGTTCACAAAGTAGAAACCATCACGGCATGTCGTCATTCACTTGAACTTGATATCTCTTTCATTCCAAACAGCATAACTCCAATCACAAATTAATCACAAAATAAACTTTTAACAATATTGTTAATGTTTCCTTCATTGTAAAAACTACCAAGTCAACAGTTAAAAGGATTTTGAGGCGATAGGTGTTACGGCATCGGCAAGATCGATGAAGACAGCGATCTGTTGGCTTATACACCGCCCAAATAACTATGTGGAATTCTCTCATGTAGAGATTAAACCCATATCGTTTGAACTTTGGCCGAGGTCATTATTTACTTTTAATGATGTTAAATCATCATACGATATACGAATCAAAAAGAAGATAATTGGTTTTGGGTCGTCCTTTCCGCATATCTCGTGGGATTGTGAGTTGGAGACGGCCGTGATGGCGGGGAGGGGGTTGGCATTCTCTCAAGCAGGGATTCAACCCATGTCCTGATAAAAGGTCTTTGTGCGAGGTCACAGAGTCCGATCGGTGCAGCCGTGCAGCGATGAGTGCAGCCGTTTGTGTGGCACCCGGGAAAATAACGTTATGCGGGAGTCTAAAACTGAAAATGCTGGAGGCCAAAGCTGAAATTGGAAAAACAATGTAGCCTATTTTACTCCAGGGGTTCCCAGGATTACCCACCCAAAATATCGTTGCGATCGGTTCAGCCGTTTTTGCGGTACCTTCGAACGGACGGATATTTGGTGAATTATAGTAAGATTTGCATCATAATACATACTTGTTAGCCAACATTGGTCAAAATCCCATCACTGGTTCACAAGTTATCGCAATAACAGGATTTTTACCAAACATGACCTCTGACCTTTGACCTCATGACCCCAAAATCTAACTTTGGTCATAACTAATCTACAACTTTTTTGAGACATCATAATATATATCGTTTTTGTCACTCATTGGTGAACAATCGTATCCGGATGGAGAACTTCATCAAAATCTAATCAATTCTCGTCACACACCCTACTTGTCCACCAAATTGTCTGAATCCGTCCATAACTTTTACAGACATCCTGCTCACAGACAAACAGTGATGAAAACATAACCTCCGTCCTCCCTCGGTGGTGGAGATAAATATGGAGAGACATTTATCCCAACACGTTTCCCCCCTCACATATGTAAGTAATAAATAGATGGCACCTTGTATAAAGTGTTTTAAAGTAGAGAATGAAAATACCAAGACTAACAATGATGCATCAGATAATCTACAAACAAAGCCAAGATCCTGTTGCCAATTGTAGAATATTATTTGTGCACTTTCAGCACCTGGGTGCTCATTGGATCATCATGGCAGATGTAGTTATGCCACCGAGTGCCCAACATGAGGCAGAACCATTTGGAAAGGTACCCACGCAATGGAGGTCTAACATCCATAGGTAAGCGTTAGTATATTGGATAGTCCCAACATCGCACCCAAAGACATTTCTCTTTAATGCAACAATCTACCTGTAAAGGACCAGAAATCAAAGTGCAGGTAACCACAAAGGTAACCACAGACGGCTGTCTAAAATACAGCACAAACAAATACTGTGTGCAATTCTGGAGAAGTTCCTCTCTGCCCTCTAAAACCAATAAGAGAACCATTTTTCCAGTGCTCGTTTTGGTGCCAATAGGCCAAGAGATCTCATGTACAGCAAAGTAGTTCTGCAACTGTGGTTGGGCGCTGGGGAGGGGCGGGCGGCGGGGAGGATGCGAGGGGAGAGGGTCAATCGACCTAGGGATAAAGTGAGCAGAAACAAAAAGGAGAAAATGAAAACCTTCAAAAGGGCAGAGTGCCTTGTCAAATGAAATGGCTGACACAACCCGCAGAGGGAAGTGCAAAAAGGGGACAACAGTTTGCACTTTGGTCTGTGTGTGCGACATTCGGGGGGTGATCAGATCGACCGGTGTCAAAACGGTGGTCATCCACAGACGGAAAAGCTGTCCGTGGGCAGTGTTCCTTCTACAAGTTGAAGACGAGACATTCGTACAATAGAAATGTCCATCAAGCTCAGCTTGAACCAGGGATGCCTTGGTTTGTGTTAAGATCAAACACTTTCCTTATGACATCATAATCCCAACCTCGAATCTCACGTATTATAATCATTTCCTCACTATTGTTGTTCAACTAATGTGCTTTGTGTAAACAAACAAGTTCCTCCACGCATCCCAAAAGCAAAAGTAAGGAAGAATACTTACTACATAGACATCAAGCATCGTACATTGAAACGACAATCTTGTGAAACATTAGAAGCGCCATCTTGAGAGAAGATAGAGAGGACTTTAAGACTCCATCAGCTGGAAGTTTGGAACATCCCAGATGTCCCTCCGCTTCCCCTTTGGCCACCTCACCCGAGGGAACTGTGGCTATGATTAACGTACCGTTCCGGTACCAAGTCGTGCTTTTTGAAAACAACTTGAAATGTCTCCAACCCCTCGCTCCATGCTGGTCACCACATTCTGCTGACTGATCTACATGTCATGGGGTCTCCATTTTGCAGTCGTGGAACTTTTTCACAGTCATCTTTGCCATACAAGCTGCAAATTCTTGCTTCTCTACTCGATGTCCCGTTTCTACACCTTTTCATGTGCTCCCTCTACACTTGACTGCCTTTTTGGTGATGGCTTCTTGCCTGCTCGTTATTTTGCTTTGCATTATTCGTCGGTGCTGGAGCTGAGAAACTAGGGCCGCATGAGGCCTTGCTAGATGTGGATGCCACACTGCTGTTTTGTCTGTGTTTTTTTCCCATGAACTTTGAGTTTGATAGTTTTTGCTTTATTTGCAATCTCAACAGTTGTAAACTTGCACCCAGCGATCTTCAATGGTTTGAGCCCTCAGTGCAGAGACTGGCACTTCAGCGCAGACGATCAAGTGAGTCATCATGTGACATATACCAATGACTTGGTATGTATTGCGGCATTGCAGCAGGGTACTTTGCTGTATAAACTGACAGGTTTGCTTTCAAATAGGAGTAAACCTAAATTCAGTGGCTAAGTTTTCAACTTTGTCAGGCCAACTCGGCGATGATCAAATGGTTTCCTGAAAAATGACAACCACCTCTTACTCCTGAATTTGATTTGATGCCCGCACTCTTTACAAAGCATCGATGCTGCTGAAGAGGTTTCTTAGCAAAGTTATACTGGGTGGTTTGCCATTGCCTTCCCGGCGTTGTTTGTCCTTGCTCTGTCCTATTAAAAAAGGCCGAGCGTCAAGTAAGGAAGCAGCACGTACCGTCATTAGTCTCTGGTATGACTCGGCCAGGGTTCGAACCACCGACCTCCTGGACTCAGAGTGGGCACTCCAACCATTACATCTGGTAACCCATGAACATGTTAGTGCAAATGAAACACCCAATATTTTAGATTAGTCTCGCATACACTTTCAGTTTTGCAGCCCGAGTATAAAACCAGACTCGGTGGTGCAATGGTTAGAACTTCCGCTCCGAGTCTGAGATGTCAACGGTCAACGGTCATACCAAAGACTGCAAAAATGGTGTGTGCTGCTTTCTTGGTCAATGCTTTAAAAGGATAGATCATGGACAAACAACCATAGGGTGGCAACCACTGCACAGATTTGATTAGCCTAATGCCCTCCTCCTGCATTGAAGGGCCTTCCTTGTAAGGGAGCTCGCATTAAAAATTTTTAAATTGTCCCATGGGGGACTGACGGTTATTTCCCCACTGTTTCTGAGAAGATTTTAAATAAATTACCCGAATTTGAGGCAACCCCTCTTTTCAGCCTCTTATAGGGGTGGATCTGGATAGGGAGCACAACCCCATGCCACCTTACGTTCCCGATGCATTGTACCAAATCTGGTCCATATCGTTAATGTTTTAATGAAAATGAGGGATTCGGGGAAGGGCACCATGTCCCCCTTTCTGGGTCAGATACGACAATGAGGAGCACAAGTTAAGGTTAGGACATGGACTCGATGCCTCGTGACAAGTTTTGTCTGGATCTGTCTGGCGGTTTCCAAGATGATTTTTGAATGAAATACCAATATTTGGAGCAAAGCCCCCCTCTCACCACCTTTATAGGGGGGCACATCCAGATGGGGAGCACAACCCATGAGACCTTGCTGTCCTGATGCAAATGTAGTACATATAGGTTGGGTAGTTTGTGAGAGGTTGTTTTAGTCAAATGTTAATGGACATACTGATGTCCGGCTGTCCATCCTTATACAGGGACCTCACTCTGAGTAAATAAATAACCTCATGATGTGGAGATGAGGGGTAAATGAAGTTTGATAACGATCATCTCCAAAATAAAAATCCTAGCCCGATGCCTCCCCATCCCCCCCGTCCTGTTCCTCCCCCCCTCTCCCCCCGTCCTCTTCACCCCACGTCCGTCCGTCCATCCTCCTCCCTCCCCACGTCCGTCCTCTTCCCCCCCCCCCCCGTCCTCCTCCCCCCCCCCCCCCCCCCACCGGTCCTCTTCCCCACCCCCCCACCCGTCCTCTTCCCCACCCCACCCGTCTTCTTCCCCCGTCCTCTTCCACCCCCTCCGAACACTCCAAGAGTCTTGGAGTCGCAAGGACCAGGTCAACTAGGCCAGCCACATACAATGTGCATCAACACCGCAAATGGAAGTACGGTATTTGAACCATTGAATATCTGAAATACTAGTGGTGTTTCTACCAATAACACTACCTACCTCTGCCCATGACTACCGATCTGATGAATCCTTTTGTAAATAATCACACTTGTATTAATTACAATTGCCTCTCTTCGAACAGGTGAACTGTGACTTTGTGGTCACACCTGATTTAGCATATGATGTCAACATCATCAGAAGATTAACCCCTTGTCAAAATAGCAACCATTTGTCAAAAGCAGGCCCCGGGTGTATATAACTGTTATACATTTTATTTTGGTCATTTCATGTACACAGGCACTTGTATCCCCACCATTACATGACAAGTTATGAAAGGGACAGCTGTCACATTATCCCAACCTAGCCTAATTAACAAGTATGCAGCTGGACTGGGCCTTTGTGCTGGGAAAAGTACAGCATAAGTGCATTTGACCTGAGAAATGTGGCAGGACCCATTGGCTGTTGAACACAGCCATATGCGCACAAACCACAATTATCGAAATACAGCTGCAAATAATAATAATAATAATAACAATAAGCATCTGAACTTTTCCAACTTACAGTATAAATCACAGTTGGCAGAAGAAAAAGTATTGCCATAAAATCAGATATTTCATCGACAAAAACATTGATATTTGGTGTTAAATCAAATGCCCAATGCTGCAGCAATTAGAACATGTTAAAAAGCATCGGTACATCAACATGACCGGAGAGGTAATTCAAGTGTACACCCTCGGTGAGTCTCACCCAACCAATTTGTGCCGTTACCCATGTGACGGGGAAGTTATAAAGAAAGGAGTGCGTGTCCCGATTGGCTCGTGACAAGTGAAAAGGCTAAAAGGTTACACGTCCAGAGTTGTGATGTCGCCCTCACACCGGCATCCGTACCTCGGGCCCTCCTGACCCACAGCTGCTCGGGTCGAAAGGCCCTCGACTGAAATGCAAGGGCAAGGAGGTCAAAACCAGAGAGCCATTAGGCCTTGATCTCCAGGATTGAAGGGTTCGTGTCAAGGATGGAGAGAATTATTTTGTCCATGTACTGCCTTAGGCGGCAGTTGATCTCTTCCTGCTCACGGAGGGCCTCCATAACCTGCCGGACACACGTACGCAAAAAATAAACCACAACGGGGTATTGAAAGTCTCAGGGAAATTGTGCCTGTACAATCCTTTAAAGGCCGTAAAAGGAGCTGCACCATTTACCACCTTTAGGCCAAATGATACATTCCCACTGTGTGCATTTGTCAAGTAATGTTATTCGGGTGAAACTTAAACTACAACAGATAGATTAATTGAACAAAAGCAATATTTGGGAATTCGCATTTAGCGCCCATGTTATCGTTTGTGAGCGTGGGGCGTGTGTGCGCAAAATATACCCATCTTTTGTGGGAATTAATTAGTCAATTAAAGTGTCAAAACGAATTCATGTCACTTGCGTGATCAGTTTGGCAAGCAGTGTGTCCTGTAAGAAAAGCAAGACTATCATGGAATGCATCCTGAAAACTGGGCCTCCTGAAAACAGCATTAATGGATATTGTGGGTCGTGTGGCAGAATCCAATACATGCGGTAAATAACCATCGACTACAAAGTGAAAATTTCTAACATTGTTTTATGAACAGTCTGTTTGCTTATGGCACAATATAATATTTTAAAAATAACCACATTTAGAGGCCATTTTTCCCCGCAAAGCGGGGGTTGGCCTTTTTCGGGGACCGTGGTTGTTGTTGTTTTTTTGGTCCCCTTTTTGAAGCAATGTTTTACGGCCGGATGCCCTTCCTGCCGCCAACCCTTTTTGTCGCCTTTTACGACACGCAGGGAATTACCAGTGAACTGGTACTCAATTAGCCGACCTCGGAAGGATGACAGGCTGAGTCAACCCCCCTGGTGTTAATTCAGCAATCGACCGGGATTCGAACCCAGGATCCTGGGATCCTAAGCTGGCACCCGTAACAGTAACAGTAACAGCTAGCCCAATAACAAAACAAAAAATGTTTTTTTGTTTTTTTAATATGCCACGTTGCTTGCTTCCAGCACCAACCTAAGTGAAGGGCGAAACATTAACGGTATGACCCTGCAGTAGCAGTTGCACCTTGCTATATAGCCCACCTTCCCTACCCTTCTTTCTACTTGTTTAAAACGTCTTCTGATATGTTTTCATGAACAAGAAAAATAATCATCATTTCATGTGCAGCATGTGACTGCAAGTTTGCATCATTACTGCAAGAGTTGGCTCGTCACTGATGCAGTGCCCCCTATAGGTGAGGGCAGGAATTTAGAATTTGGCCATGGTGCTGGCGATAACTCGCCTACTCTTCACGAAGGGCATCATGGGTACTTCAACACCCATCAACCAATGCCGGCAGATGGAATGCACCAAGAAAAATAAATAAGAGTTCCCTTGCAAGGAACTTCAACGCAGGAGGGAGACCATTAGGCCTGTGAAATGGCTAATGATATGAAGAGGACACTTTGCTCATTCTCGGTTGCTTTACCACACATTATGAAGATGCATCATGGAAGTGCCTGGTCAGTAAGTCGCAGGTAAACTCATTGTGCGAGTAATAATTGCATATAGTTAAATGCAGGATGGAAGAGGAGGGGATAAGGTGGGTAGACATGTGCAATTCCAATAAGAACTAGGGTCAAAGAACACCTTACTCCATGCAGTCTTGAAAAGGACATCGGCGGGGTCTAATTAGCCAATTTGATTGGTCTTGATGATGTAAAATGCCGTAATATTTTGTCCAAGTACTGCTAAACGAATGGTTTTTTGAGGTGTGAAACAGTTTATTTGTGTTCCACAGTGTTCAAATAAAATAACGATTTAGGGGTCGTAGAGGGGAAGAAAAAATAAAAATAAAAACTAGCCGTATACCACCACTGATGCAGTCTTTTACACCACTTTATTTGACATCACGAGTTATTCGTGCCTGTTTGTGTCCTTTATTAAGTCGCAAAATAACAGTAAGTTTCCTGTTGGGAATTATTACCCTCGCCAGAGGAGAGGGTATTGCATTTGAGTCAGTTTGTCTATCTGTCTGTCTGTCCGAACAGAATAAGTATGCTTTTCTCTGCAACTGTTGGTCTGATTGACAGGAAATTTTCACCATAGGTGCACCTCCTCCTGTAGAATTTTTAATGATAATTATGACATCATCGGTCACGTGGTACGGGGGTAATCTTGGGGAGTAAAAAAAATTGCACCTCTATATCTCGGAAAGCGCTGCATAGAAAAAATTGACATGGTTCATTGTAAAGAATTCCCCATGGGGAACAACATATGTTAATGATGATATCACAGATGGCCCCATTATGACGTCATAATTCGACAAGTACAAAACTTCATCCTATCAAGATGAAATCTCTTGAGCATCATTTAGGGATACATTGGTGGAGGGGGAAAAAATGACGTCATCGGTCACGTGGTTCGGCTGCCATATTTGTTTTAATATAAAAGCCTTCAAAACCACTAAAACATGTCCTGGTGAGGGTCTGCCATCTGTGATCGCTCTTTCTTCTTTTCAATTTTGTTTTACTGCCAGAGAGGCAGAGAAAGTGAAAAAAAGATTAATTACCTCACCCTTTTATGCGAATGTCGAATGCGAAGAAATTCAGAGCCAAATTATTGCTAAACTACAGGTTCGTTTTCCGATTCATGTTCAAAATATAATATGAAATTGATATCAAGTTGTTCCTTGATCACAAACTGACGTTTGTGCACAGACAGACAGACAAAGTGAACCAACTGTTTTTGCCTGTTTTTCACTTCCCAGGGAGGGGGGGGGGGGGGGGGGGGACAAACATTTCTTATATAATATATAAATAAATATAAGTATATATATACATACACATCTATATATATATAGATATATACATATAGATACATAGATAGATAGACAGACAGACAGAGACAGATAGATAGATAGATAGATAGATCGATATATATATATATATATATATATATACATATATATACACACATATAAATATATATACACATATACAAATAAATATATATATACACATATACAAATAAATATATATATACACATATACAAATATATACACATATACAAATATATATACGTAGTGTGTTCAAAAAGTATCCGACCTTTATTTTTCATGCGTAAAAAAAAAGAAGCTAGGGAGGCGTTGATTGGTGCACGTATGTAGGCGATCCTAATGCACACGCGTGAATTTTTTCCCACCTGCAGAAGCTGTCATTCGACGGCAGACCGCCGATGAGTGAGGACATGTAAGTGAGCGCCGTTGGATTTTCGTTTTTGACAAAATGACGGAAAAACTTGAACAACGCTACTGCATCAAATTTTGTGTTTTTTGGCCTCGGGGATGTTGGATGCTTCCATTGTGATGACTGCAACTTGGTTTCTGGGTCGTACCCATAAACCCAGGACTCATCGCCAGTGATCACTGTGTTGAGGAAGCTGGGATCGCTGTTCACAGTCTCCAGCATGTCCTGTGCGATCTCCAAACGGAGTTGCTTCTGCTCAATCGTTAGCAGCTTTGGTACGAACTTCGCTGAGATTCTCCTGAAGCCCAAATCCTCCTTCATAATGGAATGAACGGTGTTGAATCTTGCGGATCGTTTCCACTTGGGAATCGCCAAGCTTTACACAAAATTTGATGCAGTAGCGTTGTTCAAGTTTTTCCGTCATTTTGTCAAAAACGAAAATCCGACGGTGCTCACTTACATGTCCTCACTCATCGGCGGTCTGCCGTCGAATGACAGCTTCTGCAGGTGGGAAAAAATTCACGTGTGTGCATTAGGATCGCCTACATACGTGCACCAATCAACGCCTCCCTAGCTTCTTTTTTTTTTTACGCACGAAAAATAAAGGTCGGATACTTTTTGAACACAGTAGTATATGTATGTATGTATATATTATATATACACAAAGAATTAAGTTAAGCACCCCCCCCCGTTTTTTTACAACCTCGCACATTACAAGTTTGTTGTCGTCAAAACAGTGTAATATACCCATGATATTGCTATATTTTCTGGAGAAGTGATATTATGGTCACATAAAAACATAACAATCATGCCGTTTTCATTATTTTATTCTGAATAATTTAAGGTGAAATTTTTTGGGAATTTTAGGCATATTTTCACCTCAATTTAAGTATGGAGCTATAGGTCCATCACGGACAGTGTGGATGACGTATATGTTTTCTAACGTACAGTCATTGGTCTGAGAAGACCTCTAGCGATCTTTGCGTCAATAACGTGTGTAGGACCCACGTGATCGGATCACTACTCAACCCAACTCAACCCTACGAGTGCACTCATCTGCATTTCATCAATGGATAATTGCTAATGTCATACCAATCATTATTTGATCTCACATACCTTAGAATATATGCCAATGTATACATATACACAAAGAATATATATTAGGGGGTGCTTACCTTAATTCGTTGTGTAGGGGTGCTTAACTTAATTCTTTGTGTATATATATATATATATATATATATATATATATATATATACACGTATATAAATATATATACACATGTATAAATATACACACACATGTATAAATACATACACACACATGTATAAATACATACACACACATGTATAAATACACACACACACACACACACACACACACACACACACACACACACACACACACACACACACACACACACACACACACACACACACACAATTTATTTTATGACTTGCAGATTGATACGAGCTGCTTCCAAGGCAGTCTGCAACACAGACAAAACTGTACCACCATCGAGTGCAGACGAGTCAACACAACACATACGTGTTCACGCACGCTCATGGAGGAGGCAAATCAAAATGGGGAGAGTTCAACACAACAACAATAATAAGTTGTTGCTTCTCTACTCAAGAAGTAGTGAAGGCCTGAGTCTATAAAGGGATAACCAGACATGGCATTGGAAAAACGGGAAAATTATGAACAGGGAGCTTTTAATAAGTATGAACGTATGGGTGGGATAATTTAATTAAGGGTAAGGGGAAGTGGGTGTGATAAGTATTCAAAGGCCATATGAACAACCAAATAGGGAACAAAGTCACTTTTAACACCACTTAATGATGCAACATGGCACAAAGTACCAGTTTATGAATTCAGCTCTTCTTTTATCAGTTTTTTTTTATTCCATGAATGAAATCGTAAATTTCCATAATACTTTTTTTAAATTTTAATTAATGGGCTTTAAGCTTGTATATGACAGAACTGTGCACTTGTTTTGATTAAATGGAGAGTATCTGAAGTTCACCACAAAACACGATCAAGTTTGGGTGCAAAATGATAAAGCAATTACTGTATGTAATATATATCGTGGGGATTCGTCAGCTTATGAAGATCGATGAACGTCACATAAAAGGCTTAAAGTGCAGCCTTATTATCAATTCACACAAAGCACTTTTAAAACAGATGGATAATAGGTTTATGCTCCGTTAGCTATTACCAGCTTGTATCCAATCTATTCCTTTATACGACATGAAAATGTTAAAAAGGGCATTTGCATTTGCACAGTTTGGGGCATGAGCAAATCGGTGGCCGAAGTAGATCAGACTTACATTTTAGGATGGTTTAGACTCGGTGGATGCAAAAAAAAGCTTGAAAAGAGGGACTTTTTAATTGGCTGGATCGACAGATCTGTCCTGAGACTGTTGGATATGGCTTCAAACCATGAAAGCAATAACAGGAAAAGCTCTACAATAAAGCAAGAATAGAAAATAAACTATGTACTCACATGATGAGATTCCAGGTTCAAGATCTATAGATTGATTTTATCCGATACCCCCTAGTGTCTTTGTCCGAGATGTAGAGCAGACGTTATTAATAAACAAAGTCTTATATCATTGTTCAAATAAATGAACGAGTAAATGTCTAAGCTCAAGGTTTGCACAAATTGAACTGCTCACAAAGAATTGCAGCTTTACCTCGTCCTTGGAAGCAGAATCGATCTCCGCAGCAAGGGACTGAAAGCGAGGTGTGGTCGAGCACAGAGATTTGGCTTCCTGGATACTAAAGCCGATGATCTGCCCGTGAAGATCCTCATTCTGTTCCTTGAACCTCCGCAATTCCTGCGATTATGTGGATCAGATTTAGCACCAAAAATGTCAGGACAAACACCCGGAACCATCAATTGGTATTATCACATATTCGCTGCCAAACCCCTTCGAGATATACAATCACCCACGATTTTAATCCACTTGGCATTTTCAACTTCCGTACGCACACCTGTTTCAGTCGTTGAACCTCGTTCTCAAATTCCAAGTCGTGCGGCCGACCGATTTCGCCCGAGCTAGAAAACCGGCGTCGCGCTCTGCCGGTCTCATGCCTCAACAACTGCAGCTGTTCCAGCTCACGACGCAAGCCTTCAATCACCTGCGATCAACATGGTCCACCATTGCAGTCGAATGAGAAATACTACTGAGCAGCATAATTGCACAACATACATGTTGTGGGTATTTTCTTTTCATCCTAAGTACAGTTGACTTTATCGTGTTCATTCAAGAAACGTGGTTGAAATGTAGCACAACAGTTTGAAAACAACAACACTGCCATTGTCTTTGGCAACAATGAATTTCACCCAACCACATTCCGTTCTCTGTTCTCCACCTGGCTCAAGTAGGATACATGAGTTGATGCAAGGCGAATGTACTGTTTAGTTTGCATAATAGACCAAAAGTGTTTTTTTTGTTCCCATGAACATTAGAACCGTGTAAGAGCTGACACATGGTGACTTTGGGAGAGGTGACCATGGGGTCATCATTTTTATAATCACCCGAGTGTATATCATTGTGTGATGATGATGTTCACTCCAGCATCATCAGATGCATTTTGATGCCGAAGCAGTTTCTTGACTATTGGGCACAATCCTGGTCGGGTCGCCCCTCCTACGCAGGATACTCGAATGGCTCATTCATCCCAGCAAGCTGGTACTCATTTTGCCAACCTCGAAATGATGACAGGCTGAGTCGACCCACCTGGTGTTAATTCAGCGATCGACCGGGATTCGAACCCAGGATCCTAGGATCCCAAGCCGGCATCCTAACCGCTAAGTGAACACCAGGCACATATATCATTGTGTAATAAACAAAATCTATCATTGCATTTAGGAGAATTATAACCATCAATGCAAATAAACAAATAAATCAAAGTTGAACAGACAGTTAGTTGGTTGTTGGCGAGTATGCTAAATTATTTGGTGTTAATGTAAGATCGCAATCTTATATGAAACAAAATCCAGACTATATTAAGTGGCCATCATCTAATAAACAAATATGGCACAGTAGGCTCTTGTTAAAAACCATTAATCGAAAATTAATTTATAAAATAATAAAGAAGACAAAAACACAATTAACAATAAAAAGGGTTTTTTTTTTAAGCAACCATATCAGCAAAAGTGTTCATTTTCAAGCGTCAACATTCCTCAGAAATCAATGACTCATTCCCTTCCTTCCCAATTGTGACTTGAATGTTTTACTTGAGTGAAGAGCAAGGCCGACTCCATTATCGCACCTCTTGTGTCGTCTCTTTGTCTTGTTGGTGACTCTGCCTTGTGCGATGCAACATCTCAGATAGTTCTTTGGTGTGGCGGGCATCATCTTGCAAGCGCCGGGCCAGCCCTTCAAGCCGTCCCAGTAGGTCCTGGTTAGTCTGTAACCCATATGTGTGAAAAGGTGAGGAATGAAAAAAATTAACTGGTTAAGAATGAATGAATGAATGATCGTTTTAAGGCCATTTTCCCCGCTAGAGCGGGGGTTAGCCTTGCGGGCCCCATGACAATCATGGTTCCCTGTTTGAGGCAATGTTTTTATGGCTGGATGCCCTTCCTGACGCCAACCCTTGGTCACGCTCTTACGATGCGCAGGGATACGGTGTACCTATTCTAAGTCTGGGTACACATCGTGATCATTCATCCAAGCAAGCTGGTACTCAATTTGCCGACCTCTGAAGGATGACAGGCTGAGTCAACCCCCCTGGCGTTAATTCAGCGATCGACCGGGATTCGAACCCAGGATCCTAGGATCCCAAGCCGGCACCCTAACCGCTAAGCCAACACCAGGCTGGTTAAGCAGCTGTTATTTTGACTTGAGAATGTGCAAATGTAGACTAAAATGGTGTGGACATCTTGAAAAGAATGGAGGAAAGAATGGAAAAAGGATATGCCAAAGTAGGATAAACAGTAGAAGTCCCCTGGATAGACCAAGAACCATATGGAAGTAAACAGTGGAGAAGGATCTCTGATGGGAGAATGACTATGGAAGAAGCGCAACATCTAGCTCAAGATAGGAAAGGGTGGACAACTGTGGTTTGGACCTTACGCTGCATAGCAGTGGGAAAATAAAGCCATGCAGTCCTGAAGTTCAGTGAAGGACAAAGAAAAGACAAACTAGTGAGCAAGGGATTTAGTCAGTTCCGATCCCAATAAAGTTATCCCAGCACGAGAGAAATGGCTGAACCATAGGTATGTGGTTAGGCACAAATCCCTTGCAAGCTTATGTGATCAAACTACATCCAGAAGCAGAAAGAACAATCATGTGGACATCTCTAAGTGCAGAATTCTAGGAAAGTGCATCATAAGCCGACAGCAAAAATACAGAGTACCTAATCCTCTACTGATTGTTCCGAAGCTGAATAAACATTTTGTATACAAAAATGGCAAAGGGGCCCCTTTTGGTGGCAATGTCTCGTTTCCTTCTAGTCAATTGTCAAAAACAGACGCAAGACATGATTTAGTACAAACCTCTTCCAGTTTCTGGGTGTGTACTTTGAGATACCCGACAGATAGAGAGAGCTCGGCGTTATCATCGTCCAACTGTTGTATCCTGGTGAACGGTAAAAAGAGTGGGTGTGGGGCGGAGGGTTGCGATGAAGGGGTAAAGACAAGGGGGAATTAGGTTCAAACTCGGGATAACTGAAAAGTAAATAAATATATAAACCTTTACACAAGTACATAATTTGTGTACAATTCAAAATAAACATCAATGACAACTATAACTACACCAAGTCAATCATGTTGTACACAACCTTCAATTCATTCATTTCAAAAGTCTGACTTTTTTACATGACGGCCATCAAGGAAACATGACAAATACCCCGGTCAAAGTCGAAGCACGGCGAGGAGGGAAAATTAGATCTTTTACAACAATTCCAGGAATGGCAGCAATGAACTTTGGGATCAAAAGTCGATATTAGTGATTTGGAAAGTTGTTGTGCCCTGCAGAACAACTTGCAGGCAGGAACTGTACATTATAAAGCAAAAAGTAGATCCAGGTGGGGTGCGAAGGTTCAGTGCTCGCTGTTGGGTGTTGTAACTGTACCATTCTTCTACTGTGGGAGGATTGAGTGACCATAAGCACATCTCCTTCAGATGACCCAAGCACGCTCATTAGGATTCAACTCTGGAGATCCTGCAGACCAGGCCTTGCATGTGACGTGGTCCTGAAGTGCAGCGTTGGCCACATGTGTATGAGGTGGACAGACATTGTCATCCATAAATATCAAGTTAGGACCTTACTGTTGTGCCAGAGGAACGACTCCCAAATGATTACAAGATCAGTTGTTCAGACAACTTGAATACCTGGGTTGTTAGGGTATTATAATGCAAGTTCTCCGACGAGGAACTTCAACGCAGGAGGCCACGAGGCCCATCAAAGCCTGCACAGTGATTGCCAACCCATGGTTGTTTGTCCGTGCTCCATAGTTTTTAAATGCCGAGTGTCAAGTAAAGAAGGAGCATATACCACTTTAAAAATCCTTGGTACGACTCAGCCAGGGTTCGAACCACCGACCTCCCAGATTTTGAGCAGGCGCTCTAACCATTAGGTTGACAAGATAATTATCACGGGGGATGGGATGACCTGAACGAGCTCTCTCCATGAACATTAAATGTCCAGTCTGATGGTACCATGTCAGTGCCATAGAAATAACAGTACTGAGAAGCAATGGCAGGCTGAGTACAAACATAACCTGTGCAAAATACCCCCTTTGAACCATCCTGCGGCACGAGCAACCTCGTTTGTTGTTAAATTGCGCTTAGCAATTCTTAAACTGACGGAGCACACGAATTGCCAATTTCTAGACATCGTTGACATGGGTCATGTGCGGACCTGTACCTAGATTATATGAAAGGTGATTTGCTCAATTGTGATTCAAGATTGCTCAGTCAAGGCGAGAATAATTGTAACATTACATGTTGTACGTCAAATTTCCTGATTGCGGTTCTTTCCTCAACAACTATTGCATGAATGCACATGACCAAGAAATTTAGGAACTCCGAATCCACAAATTACTTGCAAAAATCAAAAACTTTTCAAGTATATTGGTTGGTCTTGTGCGTTATTATGTCTGTTTGTCTGTTAATGGCCCACAGTTCACAATTTTAAACCGATATTCGCGAAACTTCACCAGATGGTAGAGTCGGTCATAGGAAGAAGCCTATGGATTTTGAGGTCATCTTGAGGTCAAATTTCTAAAATTGCCATTTTTTATCTGATCAACTTGAAAATTGAACGAACAACATTTGCATAATATAAAAATATATAACCACCTTTAGAGGCCATTTTTCCCCGCAAAGCGGGGGTTGGCCTTTTTCGGGAACCGTGGTTGTTGTTGTTTTTTGGTCCCCTTTTTGAAGCAATGTTTTACGGCCGGATGCTCTTCCTGACGCCAACCCTTTTTGCCGCCTTTAACGACAAACAGGGAATTACCAGTGAACTGGTACTCAATTAGCCGACCTCGGAAGGATGGCAGGCTGAGTCAACCCCCCTGGCGTTAATTCAGCGATCGACCGAGATTCAAACCCAGGATCCTAGGATCCGAAGCCGGCACCCTAGCCGCTAGCCCAACACCAGGGTCCATAATGCATCTGCATAATGAGTCACTAAATTTGGAAACCAACTATTTGAGGTCAAAAGGTCGAAGGTCAACTCAAGGTTAAACTTCAAAAATCAATTTTTATCTGTAAAACTGTCAATTTTCATCTGATTGACCTGAAAATTAAATAGCAATTGTACAGTGCCTCACTGAATTGGGAAACCAACTATTGTTATGGTCAAAAGGTCAAAGGTCAACTCAAGTTCAAACTCCTAATATCAATTTTCATTTGAAAAATCATCAATTTTAATCTGACCTGAGCTTTGATTGAGATTGTCAATTTAAATCTTAATGAAATGGACAATTTGATGTATCCATGGCAACCTTTTTTGGGGGGCGGGGTGGATTTTGCAAGTATCATGCTCTTCATGACGTCTTTTTGTTTTGCAGTTTAAAAGTTGTTGATTTTTTTTTTTTGTGGAGAGCATAATTTCTTGCACCTGATTATTTGATTTACTGAAATGCATATGCTTTTTCCTTTTATAGGCTTTACCTGCACCTGGTTTTATCAAGCACGGGTGTCAGATAGGTCATAACCTCCCAAACAGTCGACACCGACAATACCACACCTACCCCACTGCCCTCTTGCACCCCCACTGAGTTTCCCCAATAAATGTCATACAGACACTGCAAATTGCAATTCTCATAGAAGTTTCCACTCTGGTAAGAAAAGCATTCAATTAGACAGTTATTCACTGCTTGTTTGGCCCTACAAGGCTTGTGCATAAGTCTCCAAATACTATTCGATTGAAATTACACCAATATATCCTACAAATTGGTAACCTCGTATACTGAGGCTAAAAGCCTGTATATAATAGCGTGAGGGGAGTGGATCCTCGCCTGTGGTGATTGTAAAAGCTCCGATATTTATACTCCAAGGCATTGTGATGAAATTGCTTGCAAAGAATGTCAATAGTCCAACTTCAAAAGCAATACAAATCAAACCAAACAAAAACAATGACCGGCACTGCGTAAATTTCCCCTTTTAATAGTCTAGTTGAGATTTGACGTGTCGTCGGACAGCGCATGGGAGCGCAGGACTGCCACCCAGTGGCTCGACGATATCGCCACGCGGAAAACAAAAAACGACCAAGTATTTTCACCGGCACCGGTCAAGGTGTCACAGAACACCATGTGTAGCATCAGGTTGCCCAGAAAACACGAATCACCTTGAAGTCATGCTGCTGGCTTTTTCTGACGCATCCCTCTCAAACTTGAGCAGAGTTTCACGATGCTTCCGTTCTTCCTCCAATGCAATCTCCTCTGCACCGCTCTCCTGTTCTTTCAACTGTTCCTCCAGCTCGTGCGTTCTGCTCATTTTAAGAGAGTTTGGGGAAGCGGAAAAGGGGGACTTCATCAACTCCAAATAATTATTGGAACAAAATGCAGGGCATCAGGAAAAATAATAATATGAAATAAGCGGGATAGAGGCAGCCCAGCGGTGAGGACATTGGATTAACATCTCAGGAAGGCAACGGCATTAAGGATTTTCATCCCATGCTTCTTGAATCAAAGCCCGTATCAGGAGAATGATCACATCCCAATCAGAATGTCAGTAAAAATCCAGCTGGGTCATTAACAACCTTCAAAGAGAAGGGTTAATATGCCCGCCCTTCCTCGTACGATATAAATGCGACACTGGAACCCACACTGCGGTCGATTCTCAATGCCCCCTGGGCAACTTGTGATGGGCACCAAGATGCGCCCTTTGAAAATACAGCATTACCCAAACATAGCCCCCAAACTGAACAGGAAAAAGCAATGAAACACTAACCTGATGACATTGCAAAGCAATTGCACTTTGGAAATATAGATCAGATTGCTTTTTCCCTTAGGATTCCTAAACGGCAAGAGCAGTGATGCTACCTCAGTTAAATTTAACAATTTTAAAATCGCACTTAGTCCAGGTGCAAAATTCCAAGATCATTGCATCACTCACCTGAGGACGAGCTGCTTGTTCTCATGTGCCAGCCTGTTTTGAATTCCTTCACTTTCAACGGAATCGGATTCCAATTCCGAAACCTTCCTCTCCAAGGTGCTCAGCTGACGTGCAAACAATCAAGTCGTCAGCGAGACAATAAGGAATGCATTGGGCAGCAAGTTATGGACTCTCAAAGTCTTGCATTAAAAGCCTCCAGGATGTTGTTTTCATTTCCCAATTTACTTTACACATTTATAAACTTGCTAATGATGCAAAACAAAGTTACATTCTTCCTCATAACTTTAATGAATCCAAATTTGATCCTTGTCTCGAGGAAAAAAGAAAAATCTAAAAGATCAAGCACGCATTATCAGATTCTCAACAACAAGTATCATGGAGAGAAGTAGTACTCCACGTAGAGGGTTGACATGGGGAACAAAATGGCCGCCACATAAAACGTGTACAAAGTGATATGCTGAGAAGATGATATGGAGTGATGATATCAACCTTTTTAAGGCCATGCCTTTTATTCTCGAGTGTTTTATGAACTACTAAGACTTAAACAGACTCCAGAATACATTGCTAAAGTACCACATTAAATGATGGCCAAGTCACACAATTGTGCTTCTTCCTCTTCATATCCTCCATTCAAAAACAATGTTAAACTGTTTCCCAACCTAACACAATTACGGCTGAAGCGATTAAGGTGATTCCAACGTGAGGAAGTTTTACATTTGTTGTGGGATTGTGATGGAACAACGTCAAATTATGTCGTGATGGTAATTCATGAGAATTGTGGTATCGTAATGTGGTATTATTCCTAACCCGTTTTTTTTTTTCATCCCTGTTTTTAATTTTTTTTTTCTTGAGATTTCAACCCTCTGTTTTTAGATCATTAGTTTTTGGCTTTTTTGAGATTTCATCCATGTTTTTAGATTTTTTTGAGGGCGGGGGGGGGGGGGTTTGAGGGGGGCGTTTCACCCGTTTTTGTTTGTTTGTTTTTTTCGTTTGAGATTTCATCCCTATATGTTTTTAGATTTTTATGTTTTTTTTGGGGGGGGGGGGGGAGGGGTTTTGAGATTTCGTCCGTTTTTAGATTTAAAAAAATTTAAGTTTTTTTTTATTTAATTGCTTTTTTGAGATTTCATCCCTCTGTTTTTAGATTTTTTTTGTATAATCGCACTCCTCCCATGTTTTATTTTCATCACTTCCCATTCCGATGAATTTCAACTTCCATTAAAATGTGACATTTCATGCAATTTGTTAGCGTGCTGTTTTTAATCCTTGTTCCAATGCTTATTTCATTTTGATGTCCTCGTCCCAGCTACTGGACATCAGGACAGCAAACGAGCAGCTGTTAGTCTGGGTTGTGCTCCCATTGCCAGACAAGTCTCATTCACTCTAAAATATAGTCGTACAAGCATGGCAGAATTTACTCGACAGCATTGGTAAGGCAGATGGACTCGTATATCACAAACTTGCTTTACAATAGGCAGAAGACTGATGTGCAACAACATGACAATGAAATTGGCAACACACAAAGTTAATGATCCACAATTTAAAAAAATTGTACATTCGGTACATGTTGGGGAGGCTCATCATCATAAAAGATGATTGTTTCACGGATTTGGATTTCACAGGCCGACAGAGGCAGCTCGTGTTTGAAACATGTGCATCGAGCAGCCCTAAATTCTCATTCCCATGTTGCGACAGATTTTGACCTTTAATGTATGTAAATTCGAAACTGCCCCGTTGAAAACCTTGTAAATTGCAACAATAAAAAAGAATGAAAAACAAATGCAAAATATTGGTCAATGCAACTGGGATGGCGGTGAGTGGCCATATAGAACAAATGGCCACATAATCAAGGTCATTGAATATCACAAAATATTACTATGCGCACCTAAATGCAGAGTGATGCGATTTCACAAGATGGTTGGCCACAAGGTTCACTGGTTAGCAAACATAGATCGAAGGTCAGATCAGGCCATCTAAGGACGATGACCTGTCTGTCAACACAAACCTTTTCCAATGTAAAAATATCCAGACACCAGACCAATGTCGTGGGTGCTGTGGTACCAACTCCATTCTGGAAGGTTTAAATACGAATGTTTGCCAGGGCAAAACCTTCATTTTGCAACCGATTTTGACCTCTGACCCCTGTATAATCCTGACAAAAAAAAAAAACACTAATCTGAAATGTTTCCATGCACTAGGCTTCCCTATCGGGGCTGAGAAAGCACCTTTGTACCAAATTTCATGTCTATTGACTGGCAACAGGAACATAAAAGACAATGTGTGATTTTTTTAAAGTGTTTCATCTATGACCCGTTAAAATCTGAATGGAATCCTAAATTAACAAAGCAGTCTGGGTATATTGGATCAAGGTAATTTCCCCCCTCAGTAGGAGAAGGTGACTGCATTGTCCAGCACGTACATAGAGAACTGTGTAGCTCAGTTTAGTCCGCCATCATTTGCTCAATCCTCGACAGACGGTCACTCACAGTTTACGGGGTCATAGCGATCGGCTTTCCTTGCTTCGGAAAGAGTGGCCTAATTTGGGGTCCAGCAATGTTTACTCGGCTGCCGACCTCAGTCAACTGCATTAGGAAGCTCTGGCTGTGGCAGCAACATCTGGTCTCTGATATAACCAGCAAGGCAAGGAAAGCAGCTCTCCAGCCATGCGGCACCCTTAGCTGTGTGGCTCTAGATGTTCTCCGGGGCTCTTGCAACTTTGGCAAGCAGAGTCTGCTATGCCTCATTTACCCTCATTCATCCAATTGAAATTGTAACGAGACCGGTCTCCCTCAGGGTTTAACCAAAAACTGCCAGAGGTAAACTCTGCAGAATAGGCTGAGCGGGAGATGCGATCAGGCGCTGTGCTCGAATTTATTTAATTTACTTTGCATGTCAATATTTAAAATGATAATTTGGTGACACTGGAGGTGTAAATTCCACCCCAAAAACCACAATGACATGGGTTTAAAATATAAAATAAAAACATGGGCAATTTCATTTCAGCCAAGGGAAGGTGATGCAACAATCAACTAGAACGGCACTCAGTAGAGCGCATACCTCCGCCAGGCTGAACAGTTTATGTTTTGCATCCCACTGATAGGCCGGATCCAAATCTGGATTTTCACCAAAATCTAATCAATTCATCCTCATCACACACCCAATCTGTCCACGAAGTTTCGTCCGAATCCGTCCATAACCTTTAAAGACATCCTGTTCGCAGATAAGACAAACAGATAAACAGGGGTGAAAGCATAACCTCAGTTCACCTTTGGTGGCAGAGGTAATGAGACCGCTTAATCTAGATAAAGACGGACTCAACGCCCATCTTACAGCTAAATCTTACGCCAACGGACTTATACGGGAGCACAAGACAAAGCAGGGAGAAGGAGAAAGAAAGACAATGGAGGTAGAGATAATGTCCTTCCCTCTTGGCACCGGGATGGTGCCACATGGAGGCGAGCTGGAGGTGGCTCATCCGAGGAGTTGTACCACGGTCCATACTCTCCTGATCGCAGGCTTATGACCCCAACTCATAGGTTGGTGAACCAAAGTTCGAAAGAAATGCAACAGCCAATGGTCACATCTGACTCGGTGATGCAATGGTTAGAGCATCTGCTCTGAGTTTGGGAGGTCAGATGTTTCAAACCCCACCGAGGCATACCAAAGACTTCAAAAATGGTACATGCTGCTTCCCCGTTTGATATTCAGCATTTTAAAGGATGGAGCATAAACAACAATAGGTTAGCAACCATGGTGCAGGCTCGATAGGCCTAATGGCCACCTTCTGTGTTTAACCTCCTTGTAAGGGAACTCATTATGTAGCATATGAACTCTTGGAGTACAGCAGAACAAAAAAAAAAACATTAATTTTGTCAAAAACAACTCCATGGCAACTTAATTTGTGGCATGCAGGCCGAAAACAGAACGCAGACATCACCTCTTGAGAAACTGTCAACCCATATTCCTTTGAAGGGTGACGTCATACCATATCCTGTCCAGCATGAAGAAAGGACAAAACAGTTATGCTTTCAGAGGCCATGCAATGGAGTGAGCAGGGACATAGCTCAGTGGTATTTATTTGATTTGTCTATACCAGGTCAAGGCTCGTGCGAGAGCTAGAATATAGATAGAATATAGAATACACAGCAGAACAAAAGCAACAGTAAATAAGGAGTGGGGGGGGGGGGGCAGCAAAAGCAGGGTTTAAGGACAAAATAAAGGGAGACATGGACGAATAAAGGGTGTGGGGAGGAATGAGGGGTAGAGGAGGGCACGTGGGTGTAAAAGACGGATACAGAAGCAAACTCTCTTAGGAGGGAAAAAACTGGAAATTTAGGAGGTGGGCTTGGGTGTCGGTGTCGGGGGTTAACAGGGGTAGAAAAGATCATGGTTGTAAATTGGGGTTGATCTGAGATGGTGGTGAACAGCCGTCTTGAAGACCTGGAGGAAAGAATGAGATTGAAGAGAATTTGGAAGTTGGTTGCACAGGCAGGAAAACAAGAGGCAACAAAGATCCTGGATTTTGGGAGTTTCACCAGAAAAGGATTGTTGGTGGACCGGGTGCCATCTGCAGAAACCTGGAGGAGGCGGTGTAAGGACACGGAAAGAGCAAAGGGTACAAGACCAAGAAAGGAGGCGGAAGAAGCCAGAGACCACCGACCTGTCTGTGAAGAGAAAGTGATAGACTCGGCTTCATTGAGGGAGATTCCAATGATCTTTACGGCCTTGATTTCCACAGCCTCGAGCCGAGAAATGTGTGAGGCAAAAAAAGCACAACCCCCGAAGGGTAAGCAGTATTCCATCAAGCGACGGGTGAAGGCCTTGTAGGTGGATAGGAATTCAGGTGTGCTAACAAAGGACTTTATATGATGGAGGATGCCCAGTCAGTGACTGAATTTAGAGGCCAACGTAGAAATGTGGAGTGCTCAACAAGGATCATGGATGATAGTGAGACCCAGGAGTTTGAGTGACTGAACTCTCTCAAGAAGATTAAGATAGTAGATGGGAGGGTTTAGCAGATGAGAGAGATAGAGATAGAGATAGAGATAGAGATAGATCGAGAGATCGAGTGTGGGATTTCTCAGGATTGAAAGACATATTTTGTTTGCCAACATGCCGTAGTGTTTTGTCAACATCAAATGCTATCCACAGTTTCGATGTTTGACAGAGCTACTTCCTCCCAACGTTTTCACTTTTCTGCAGGTTTTCTATCAAGAAACAAAACAGAATTGATCGATCGTCATTACTGCACAGGAAAAAAACTCCACCTTTTTGGAATGATTGCCTTGTGTAATGGAATGGCCGACATCTACCAGAGCCCAAACACACATCCCTTCATTGCCTACTCCGTCACACGGTTTACTGGATACCAATCCCAAAAGACATGCAGCCTCAAGCTGTGATTACATATGGTATGAAGCCAGTCTTTGCATACCCTTTAAAAAAGGAGCAACACCGTTTTCTCAGGTTTACAAAATCGAGCGGATGCTGAGACCAATACACACTGGTCCTCCGTCCGAAAATATAACCCTCCTAAGGTGTTAAAACACCAGGAATATCCGTGGCTGGAGCCTCAAGACAAGGCACAATATCAGACTTTATGGCCTTTCAAAATTATTTCAAGGCAAGGAATGTGGCTCTGCTAGTTTTCAATTGACAAAAACTTGACTTTCTCCACGTCACAATCTTTTGACTGAGAGAACCACCTTTAGAGGCCATTTTTCCCCACAGAGCAGCGGTTGGCCTTTTTTGGGCACCGTGGTCCCCTTTTGGAAGCAATGTTTTACGGCCGGATGCCCTTCCTGCCACCAACCCTTGCGACACACAGGGATTTACCAGTGAACTGGTACTCAATTTGCCGACCTCAGAAGGACGACAGCCTGAGTCAACCCCCCTGGTGTTAATTCAGCGATCGACCAGGATTCGAGCTCAGGATCCTAGGATCCCAAGCCAGAACCCTAACCGCTAAGCCAACACCAGGCTAGATATCTTTTGACTGATAGGTGATGGACAAACTATTTTTGACCGATAGGTGATGGACAAACTATTTTTCAGTGTTGTCTAGAGCGATGCCTTTTCTAAATGCTGCCGATATAAAATCTTCCTGTTCAAGCTGATAAATTGTTTAGAAGTTGCATTACTTTGCCCGGCCATTGTTCCTGTTCACGAGCTTAAGGAATGAGTTCTCCACTGGGTTCAACAGGAACTTTGGACATGTGGTACGAAAATATTGTCATTTTGTCAAGAAGCACGCAGGACAATCAAGTAATTAAGTAGACATCTTCCACAGTCTCCTGCCAAAGAGTAGTAGTACGAGTGCTAACAATATCACAGGCACTTTCTGGATACTCATCCAACAAATTAGTTACAGGCGATATCGTTTGCAAAATGAGTCTTTGACTGTCGTGGAGGATCGATTGTGATCTAGATTATCTACCGGCACACTGGTGGTAAATACAGTACATCTTCTTTCTTCAACTTGGATCGGGAGAATACGCTTTCTTCATTGTCCGAGGATTTAACAGTTTTGGTTGCTGTTGATAGTTGAAGCCCCCAGTGCATGGTGCCCTTAACACCCCGAGGTTGTACAGTCTACTCACTAGATCCATTTTGCAGGTTCTTACGAAGACCATTAGGCCATGGTAGGTTTGTAAGAAGCACTTGTCTGCCAGAATTGTGCCAAAATTTTTTTTGCTAAAAGGAGAAGCGTCCGTCCATGTGTCACACTTCATTCTAATCTAAAGGGTTTCTGCCATTGTAGAATAATAAAAGTGGTACCGTTGGAAATCTAATAATAGGTTTACTTGAAACAAATATTCATGTATCTATAATGTTAAAGAGCCTGTTTTAAAAGCCCATCTTTCGGTATTCAAGAAGAAGAAGAAGCAGGACCTCAAGCTTTAACGTAGTGGTTCCTGCTGTCGTACAATAATAACAATGGTAATGTTGGAAAGGTAATATTCGATTTACTTGGTCAGAAAGCTGTTGGAAAGGGTACTGTAGATTTACTTGGACCACGAATTTCTATTGGTTTCATCAAAGGTGTCTGTTTTTAAAGCCCTCTTTCTGCGATGGAAGAAGAAGAAGCAGGAGAGGGATCATAATGCAGCGTTTCCCATGGTAACATTTATTATTCTATGACAGAAAGAACCTTTGGAAGGACAGAGCACAAAATTATACGTAGTATATAGCAATATTCCTTGGAACAATATGAAATATATAAAAAGTACCGGAAAGATTCACATAAACAACAACAGCCACCACGACAACTTTCTACTACAAATAGATGGGGTGTGTGTGTGTGTGTGTGTGTGTGTGTGTGTGTGTGTGTGTGTGTGTGTGTGTGTGTGTGTGTGTGTCATGGTTTTGTGGAATTCTACTGGAGCTCATGCGGAGTGTGAAACACCAAAATGATAATCATGATCTCCTGACTTGATTCGGCCAATTAGTCCAAGCACATCTGGGCTTGGTGAAAGGTAAGCTTGCTCAAGCACTACAGCAGGCAGGTGTGCTACAAGGCTGTGAAGACCAATGAAAATCTGGTCCAATGGATCAACAGGCCCTCTAATATAAAATATCCTTTTTCCATGTGTTTCAATTCATTTCACATCCTCATTGAGATTCACAGATAGACATGCAATATGTTTGTGAAGTACAACATGCTGCCTTTTGATTAAACGCATCAGGGAAGTGACAGGTAGGCACACCCCGTAATCATAAAAATGAGCAACTCCGCTTGACAACGTTATAGCTCAGCCACAGGGATATAATACAGGATGTATTGCAAAAACATTCTTCAATGTCAGTATGGTATGCCTTGTTCAGCCGTTCCACATTCACTCACCAACACTAAAAGTTTTTCAGCTAAAGCTTTATCCGACAGTCTTTTATACACAGATTGGTCCATTAAACGTCTCCTGTTATTGCATGAACTCTTTTTTACAATACGAGCTGGTTTTACCCGACCAATGCATCAGTCAGAACTGTTGTCACATGTGCACCACCGCAATGTGTTCATCATATGCAGGCAGTATCTCTTTATACCCCGAGACTGGAACTGGGACCACAAATCAATTATACAGTCATGTGAAAAAGTAAGTACACCCCATGTAAAGTTTTGACTTTTTCAACATATTTCAACATACAGCTAATTGATCTTCATTTCAACAATATTGAAAGATAAAGGTGATATAATATAACAAATATCATGAAACATTTACATTTTGTAATCCATTGTATAATTTATAGAAACATAAATGCAAATTTCGCATGTGGAAAAAGTAAGTACACCCTTGGCTCAAAAATGTGGTATTGCCCCCTTTGGCAGAAACAACCTCAAGTAGGCGTTTCTTATAACCGTCTACCAGTCTCTGACATCGACTGGGAGAAATTTTTGCCCACTCCTCCATGCAGAATTATTTCAGCTGTGCGATGTTTGAGGGGTTTCTGGCATGCACAGCTTGTTTCAAATCCCCCCACAACATCTCGATGGGATTTAGATCCGGACTTTGACTTGGCCATTCCAGAACCCTCCATTTCTTTCTTTTCAGCCATTCCTTGGTGGATTTACTGGTATGTTTAGGGTCATTGTCATGTTGCAAGGTCCACCTTCGGTTGAGCTTCAACTTTCCGACAGATGGCCTCACATTATCCTCAAGCACCCTCTGGTACAATGAAGAATTCATAGTGGATTCTATGATGGTGAGCTGCCCAGGCCCTGATGCAGCAAAGCTGCCCCAAACCATAATATTTTCACCACCATGCTTTACAGTTGGTATCAGGTTCTTGTGGTCAAATGCTGTCTTTGGTTTTCGCCAAACATGTCTTCTGGTACTGTGGCCAAATAGCGCCACCTTTGACTCATCTGTCCAGAGCACATTGTTCAAGAAGTGCTGGTCTTTGCCTCGGTGTTCATTGGCAAACTTTAGTCTTGCCCTGATGTTCTTTCTGGACAGCAAAGGTTTCCTCCTGGCACACCTCCCATGTAGATCAAATTTGTGCAGCCTCTTTCTAATGGTAGACTCGTGCACTTTGACATCAACAGTGGCAAGAGCTACCTGTGCGTCCTGTGATGACATTCTGAGGTTCTGAGAGACTTTTCAGCATCTTGCGGTCTGCTCTCGGGCTGAACTTGCTGGGGCAGCCTGGCATGAACAAGTTGGCAGTTGTTTGGAATCTTCTCCACTTGTAGATGATCTTCCGGACAGTCGAATGATTGATTTCAAATTGTTTGGAGATCTTTGTAAATCCCTTCCCAGACTCGTAGGCATCTATAACCTTCTTTCTGAAGGCCTCAGAGAGCTCTTTTGATCTGGGCATGGTGACGGCACACACTTCAACAACAAAGAGCAAACCAAACTAAATGTCTGAGGTTTAAATAAGACAGGTTCCTCCAAGATCCTCTCTAACGATGTGCGGATCATTTGCACCTGAGCTGGTGCACCTGATTCTAATTTTAGGTATTTGAAGTAGTGATAAATGGAGGGGTGTACTTACTTTTTCCACAAGCGAAATTTGCATTTATGTTTATTTAAATTATACAATGGACTACAAAATGTAAATGTTTCATGATATTTGTTATATTATATCACCTTTATATATCAATTTAGACATCTGAGCTGGTGTGAGCACGCCGTGTCACCTTTATCGATCAATTTTTCTCGGTGTGTACCCCAGTTTAGAATAGGTACACCGTTTCCCTGCGCATCGTAAGAGGCAACTAAGGGTTGGCGTCAGGAAGGGTATCCGGCCATAAAAACATTGCCTCAAAAAGGGAACCAAGATTGTCATGAGGCCCGCAAGGCTAAACCCCACTCTAGTGGGGAAAATGGCCTTAAAACGATCATTCATTCTTCATCTATCAATATTGTTGAAATGAAGATCAAATAGCTGTATGTTGAAATATGTTGAAAAAGTCCAAACTTTACATGGGGCGTACTTACTTTTTCACGTGACTGTAACTGCCAGCAATCTGCCTTTCAGCCATGTCAAACAAATTCTGTTTGAAACATCTCGACCAGGTTGTTGCAACGTGTCAAAATAGAGTTTTCAAACACATTAACATTGTTTGAAACTTCAAAACATCAATTGATTAATAAACATGTTATATCTTCACCAGACTTTGGTTTTTCACTAGAGCATGCTAATTTAATGGCGTCTGTAGCTTCAGCACCCAATGAATAAATTGCCATTTGTCAGAACCCCATATCTGCCTATGTAGTTGAAAGGGCAAGTCAGAGCAAGCTTCACGTGTGTGGTTCGAAAAGGCAAGTTGTTGTAAAAGGCTCAAACATTTCCTGAGATATTGTGCACCAGCCTGGTCACCGGCCATGTGATCAAAAAATACAAGAAGTTCCAAATCATCAGCAGGGTAGAATGAAACCAAGATGACGTACATTGAAGTCCGGGCTGAGAATGGCCTACAGGTACTCACCTCCAAGCCGTCTAGTCGAGGTTCGAATCCCGACTCAGCTATAAACTGTCATCCTGGCGTTTCATCAATTATGCCACCTCGCGGATGGACGTTAACCTGGGTGGCATTTGATGGTGGACGTTGAAGATCCTACGGTGTTCTTTGAGAGGAGTAGACGAGTTATCGCCAGCACCATGAAAAATAATTCCACATTCCAGCAAAAACTACTGCTGGGAAGGCAATGGCAAACCACCCAGTGCAACCCTTGCCAAGAAGCTGCTTCGGCAGAACTGAACCTGCCTTTGGGCAGAATACAAACACGAATATTAAAATCCCTTTTGCGGTTTCTCTGTGTTTACAAAAATCACTAGTCAGAAGTTATCAATTTAAAACAAGGCAGAATGTCATCCGTTGCAGTGAAATGAATTCACCACATGAAATCTATTCAAAATCAATTCACCACATTTGCTTTAAGAGCTACTTTCAAGCCTTAGTGGGTTTTTTTAAGAATGTACCTTTGTGCAATGAGTGAGCAGGGACGTAGCAGTAATGTGAAACACAGACATGGAGCAAATTCGGTGCTTTCATCAATTATTTGGCACAACATTCTGATGGAATATCCTATTATAAAGAACGTAGAGCATATTCAATACAGATTCTCCCGTGATGAAGCAGATTCTGAGGGCTTCTCTCTCACCGCAGGCAGGTAGGTGGTCTTTCTGTCTTCTACCGACTCCTATCTGGCCTAGCTCCCCCAGCTCTCTCTGTGCTCTGTCCCCCAAATATTCCGACAGGTCGCACAAGATCTGCCAGTAACCCTCTTATGGTTAAACTGCCAAAATCAAGGCACTCTGCTCACCTTCACTCTTTCATTCCTCTTTTCTCCTGCCTCTGGAACAAACTCTCTCATTCTCTTCAATCCCACTCCTCCCTCCAGGTCTTTAAAACAGCTGTTCAATGTTCACCACTATCTCTTATCTTCCCCCATCCAAAACCTTGTTCTTTTCTACCCCCGTTAATTCACCCCAAACCCACCTCCTTCAAATTTCGTTTTCTTTGCTGAAAGTCCAAGTAGCGGCCATCTTGTTTATCCCATGTACACGCCCCAGCCCTCTCCCTTCCACAGATTTCCTGATGTCCCAGTTCTCTACTGTTGCTGTGCTTCCCTCACTCTCTCCCTCTTGTCCCCCGCTCCCTTTATTATACGTTCTGTGTATTAGCTTTTACACAAGCCTCGACTTGGTATACAAAAAAGGTTCATTATTGGTATCATCATTATTATCCCCATGCTTTTTGAAACAAACAAAACAAAAAAAAAAGCAAACAACAACCAAAAAAAAAGGAAGGATATTGTAATCGGCTCAGTCTGTCTGTCTATCTCCTCCTAAATCTATCTATCTATCCCCTTTTAAATCGATCTATCTATCCCCTTATAAATCTATCCATCTCCTTTTAAATCTATCCATCTTCTTTTAAATCTATCTATCTTCTTTTAAATCTATCCATCTCCTTTTAAATCTATCTATCTTCTTTTAAATCTATCCATCTTCTTTTAAATCTATCTATCTTCTTTTAAATCTATCCATCTCCTTTTAAATCTATCTATCTTCTTTTAAATCTATCTATCTTCTTTTAAATCTATCCATCTCCTTTTAAATCTATCCATCTTCTTTTAAATCTATCCATCTTCTTTTAAATCTATCCATCTTCTTTTAAATCTATCTGTCTTCTTTTAAATCTATCTATCTTCTTTTAAATCTATCTATCTTCTTTTAAATCCATATATCTTCTTTTAAATCTATCTATCTTCTTTTAAATCTATCTATCTTCTTTTAAATCTATCTATCTTCTTTTAAATCTAACCATCTCCTATTAAATCTATCCATCTTCTTTTTAATCTATCCATCTTCTTTTAAATCCATATATCTTCTTTTAAATCTATCTATCTTCTTTTAAATCTATCTATCTTCTTTTAAATCCATATATCTTCTTTTAAATCTATCTATCTTCTTTTAAATCTATCTATCTTCTTTTAAATCTATCTATCTTCTTTTAAATCTAACCATCTCCTATTAAATCTATCCATCTTCTTTTAAATCTATCCGTCTTCTTTTAAATCTATCCATCTCCTTTTAAATCTATCCATCTTCTTTTAAATCTATCCGTCTTCTTTTAAATCTATCCATCTTCTTTTAAATCTATCTATCTTCTCCTAAATCTATCTGTCTATCTCCTTTTAAATCTATCTATCTTCTTTTAAATCTATCTATCTCCTCCTAAATCTATCTATCTATCCCCTTTTAAATCTATCTATCGATCCCCTTATAAATCTATCCATCTCCTTTTAAATCTATCTATCCCCTTTTAAATCTATCTATCTATCTTCTCCTAAATCTATCTGTCTATCTCCTTTTAAATCTATCTATCTTCTTTTAAATCTATCTATCTCCTCCTAAATCTATCTATCTCCTTTTAAATCTATCTATCTATCCATCTCCTTTTAAATCTATCCATCTCCTTTTAAATCTATCTATCTGTCCATCTCCTTTTAAATCTATCCATCTTCTTTCAAATCTATCTATCTCCTCCTAAATCTATCTATCTTCTTTTAAATCTATCTATCTTATTTTAAATCTATCTATCTCCTCCTAAATCTATCTATCTTCTTTTAAATCTATCTATCTTATTTTAAATCTATCTATCTCCTCCTAAATCTATCTATCTTCTTTTAAATCTATCTATCTTATTTTAAATCTATATATCTCCTCCTAAATCTATCTATCTATCCCCTTTTAAATCTATATATCTATCCCCTTATAAATCTATCCATCTCCTTTTAAATCTATCCATCTCCTTTTAAATCTATCTCCTTTTAAATTTATCTATCTTCTTTTAAATCAATCTATCTCCTCCTAAATCAATCTATCTCCTAAATCAATCTATCTCCTAAATCAATCTATCTCCTAAATCAATCTATCTCCTAAATCAATCTATCTCCTAAATCAATCTATCTCCTCCTAAAAAAAACAAAAAACATTGCCTCAAAAAGAGAACCATGACAATTACAACTACATGTGGGCAGGGTACAGCCCGAAGTGGAGATCGGTTTCTGAGGTTTGGGACATGGAATGTAGGGACAATGACAGGGAGATCAGGAGAAGTGGTGGAAGTATTGGTCAGAAGAAGAGTGGACATATGTTGTGTGCAAGAGACGAGATGGAAGGGAAGTGGTGTGAGAATGGTGAAGGGTAGGCAGGGACAGAAATACAAGTTTGTGTGGCAAGGGTGCCTGGAGGGCGTGAATGGTGTTGGTGTCCTGTTTTCTGAGGAGTTTGTAGACGGTGTGGTGAGTGTGACTAGAGTGAGTGATAGGTTGATGATGGTGAAAATGATGATTGGAAAGCTCTTGGTGAACGTCATCTCGGGATATGCTCCGCAGGTTGGTCGGAGCGATGAAGAGAGGGCAAGTTCTGGTGTGCGATAGAGAAGCTGATGGAAAACGTGAAAGATGAGGAAGTTGTTGTGGTAGGAGGAGACCTAAATGGACACGTGGGAAGGAGTATGGATGGTTTTGACGGAGTTCATGGGGGTTACGGATATGGTGTGAGAAATGGAGAAGGTGAAAGGATTTTGGAGTTTGCTGATGGAGCTGATTTGTTGATTTGTAATACTCAGTTCCAGAAAGAGGATAATAAGCTTGTTACATACACGTCAGGTGGGTCGACGACAACCGTTGACTACCTGATGGTGCGTAGGCGAGATAGGGGGCACCTCCGAGACACAAAGGTGATCCCGGATGAGGAGGCTGTTTCACATCACCACTTGGTTGTCTGCGACGTAAGGGTGAAAGGTGCGAGGAGAGCTCGGCGGGTGAAGTACCAACCGAGAATGAAGGTGTGGAGGTTGAAAGAGGTGACAGTAAGGGAGGCATTAAAAGAGAGGCTGAGTAGGGTCGAAGATGATGTGGTTGAGCTTGAAAGTGGTTGGATGTCAATGAAAGCTAGTCTGTTGGGAGCCGTTGGTGAGGTATGTGGATGGACAAAAGGACCACCGAGGCACTCGGAAACATGGTGGTGGGATGATGAAGTTGGAAAGAGGATTGACGAGAAGAGGAAGAAGTTCAAGGAGTGGCAGAAGGCGAAGGGTACGGGAGCAGAAACAGCAGAGCATGAAAGTTATAAGGCAGCCAGGAAGGCTGCAAAGAAAGAGGTAGCAAAGGCGCAGGAGGCATGTAGGAAAATGATCGGAGAACGCTTGGATTCGGAAGAGGGTCAGAAAGCAGTATTCAGGATTGCAAAGCAGATAGCGAAAGAGAGGTGTGATGTGATGGGGGTGAGCTGCTTGAAGGATGAAGTGGGACAAATCGTTGTCGACCCAGATGGAATTAAAGGAAGATGGAAAAGATACATGGAAATGCTGTTGAATACAGAGAATGAATGGGATGGCAACATCGAGAGTAACCCAGTTTTAGGACCGGCAGAGAAGATAACTGAGAAGGAAGTTGAGGAAGCGATAAAAGCAATGAAGGGTAGAAAAGCGGGAGGGCCGACGGGAGTTGTGGGAGATATGTTGAAGGCAGCAGGAAGTTGGGGTGCGAAGAGAATGACAGAGACCTGTAATCTGGTGGTGAAAGAAGGCCGCATTCCAGTGGATTGGGAACTGAGTACCCTCGTCCCTCTATACAAGGGGAAAGGTGACCCTCTGGAGTGTGGCTCGTACCGAGCGATAAAGTTATTGGAGCATGGAATGAAGGTATTGGAAAGGGTGTTGGAGAGGAGGATAAGGAAGAAAGTGAAGATCGATGAAATGCAGTTTGGATTTATGCCAGGAAGAGGAACGACAGACGCGCTTTTCATTGTGAGGCAGTTGCAGGAGAAGTACATGGAGAAGAGGAAGAAGTTGTTTCTTGGGTTTGTTGATCTGGAGAAAGCATTCGATCGGGTTCCACGCAAAGTATTGACATGGGCATTGAGGAAGTTAGGAGTGGAGGAATGGTTGATCAGAGTAGTGATGGCAATGTACAAAAGAGCGCGCACAGCTGTAAGGACGAAGGACGGGAACAGTGGTGAGTTTGAGGTGAAGGTGGGAGTGCATCAGGGGTCGGTACTAAGTCCACTACTATTTGTAGCTGTGATGGAGGTGCTGGCTCAGAACGTAAAGGAGGGTTTACCGTGGGAGTTGTTGTATGCAGATGATCTGGTGTTGATTGCGGAAAGTATGGATGGACTGAAGGAAAAGATGAACACGTGGAAGGAATGTATGGAGACAAAAGGTCTGAAGGTGAATATCGGAAAGACGAAGGTGATGGCAAGTGGTAAAGCATGTGGTGAGGTGGAAAGAACTGGGAAGTGGCCCTGTGCTGTGTGTAGGAAGGGTGTCGGAGTGAACTCCATTCAGTGTACAATGTGCGCTGAGTGGGTTCATCAAAAATGTAGTGGTCTGAGAGGGTCATTAACCAGTGTGGCAGCTACATTCAAATGTAAGGTGTGCACAGAGGGAGCTGCAGATGGAGGAAATGTTGAGTTGGATCTTGGAGACGGCGTGAAGCTGAAAGGTGTGAAAACATTTTGCTACCTCGGAGACATGCTGAATGGAGAAGGTGGATCAGACTCGGCAACGGTTGCTCGAGTGAGATGTGCATGGAAGAAGTTTCGAGAATTGAGTGGCGTGCTGACGATGAGGGGAGTGTCGTTGAAGCTGAAGGGAAAGGTGTATGCTGCATGTGTGAGAAGTGTTATGATTTATGGGAGCGAGACATGGGTAATGAACGTAGAGCAGCAACGAAGGTTGGAAAGGGTGGAAATGCGAATGGTTCGACGGATGTGCGGAGTATCGTTGAGAGAGAGGAAGACAAATGATGAATTGCGAAAGATGATGGGAATAGAGCCTGTGATTGATGCTGTGAAGAGGAACAGGTTGAGATGGTTTGGTCATGTGTTGAGGAAGGATGAAAGTGGCTGGTTGAGAAGAGTGATTTTTTTTTTTTTTTTTTTTTTTTTTGTTTTGTTTTGTATACTGAATCGAGGCTCGTGAAAGAGCTAACATTTACTTCACAAACAAATCAACCAGACAAACAAAATATATAAAAAAAAATGAATGTAGAAAATGAATGATGGAAATGAATGTAGAAGGAAGTAGAAGACGGGGAAGACCGAGAAAGACTTGGCTAAAGCTGGTGGAAGAAGAAATGCGGGCAAGGGAGTTAACAAGGAGAGATGCAGAAAATAGGGCAAAATGGAGAAGATTGTCATGGGGACCGCAAGGCTAACCCCCGCTCTAGCAGGGAAAATGGCCTTTAAAATGCATGTTGTTGTTGTTGTATCTCCTCCTAAATCTATATATCTATCCCCTTATAAATCTATCCATCTCCTTTTAAATCTATCCATCTTCTTTTAAAACTATCTATCTTCTTTTAAATCTATCCATCTCCTTTTAAATCTATCTATCTTCTTTTTAATCTATCTATCTTCTTTTAAATCTATCTATCTTCTTTTTAATCTATCTATCTTCTTTTAAATCTATCTATCTTCTTTTAAATCTATCTATCTTCTTTTAAATCTATCCATCTTCTTTTAAATCTATCCATCTCCTTTTAAATCTATCTATCTTCTTTTAAATCTATCTATCTTCTTTTAAATCTATCTATCTTCTTTTAAATCTATCCATCTTCTTTTAAATCTATCCATCTCCTTTTAAATCTATCTATCTTCTTTTAAATCTATCTATCTTCTTTTAAATCTATCTATCTTCTTTTAAATCTATCCATCTCCTTTTAAATCTATCCATCTTCTTTTAAATCTATCCGTCTTCTTTTAAAACTATCCATCTTCTTTTAAATCTATCTATCTTCTTTTAAATCTATCTATCTTCTTTTAAATCTATCCATCTTCTTTTAAAACTATCTATCTTCTTTTAAATATATCCATCTCCTTTTAAATCTATCTATCTTCTTTTTAATCTATCTATCTTCTTTTAAATCTATCTATCTTCTTTTTAATCTATCTATCTTCTTTTAAATCTATCTATCTGTTGTCTATCCAATCTATGTCTATGTCAATCCAATCTATGTCAATCCAATCTATGTCAATCCAAGACATATCCTAATCTATGTCTATCCAATCTATCCAATCTATCTGGTCTAACCCTGGTGTTGGGCTAACAGCTAGGGTGCCGGCTTAGGATCCTAGGATCCTGGGTTCGAATCCCGGTCGATCGCTGAATTAACGCCAGGGGGGTTGACTCAGCCTGTCATCCTTCCGAGGTCGGCTAATTGAGTACCAGTTCACTGGTAATTCCCTGTTTGTCGTAAAAGGCGACAAAAAGGGTTGGCGGCAGGAAGGGCATCCGGCCATAAAACATTGCTTCAAAAAGGGGACCGAAAAACAACAACCACGGTCCCCGAAAAAGGCCAACCCCCGCTTTGCGGGGAAAAATGGCCTCTAAAGGTGTTTTTTTTTTTTTTTTTAATCTGCTTTGAAATCTATCCATCTTCTTTTAAATCTATCTATCTTCTTTTAAATCTATCTTCTCCTAAATCTATCTGTCTATCTCCTTTTAAATCCATCTTTCTTCTTTTATATCTATCCATCTTCTTTTAAATCTATCTATCTTCTCCTAAATCTATCTGTCTATCTCCTTTTAAATCGATCTATCTTCTTTTAAATCTATCTATCTCCTCCTAAATCTATCTATCTATCCCCTTTTAAATCTATCTATCTATCCCCTTATAAATCTATCCATCTCCTTTTAAATCTATCTATCTATCCATCTCCTTTTAAATCTATCCATCTCCTTTTAAATCTATCTATCTATCCCCTGATAAATCTATCCATCTCCTTTTAAATCTATCTAACTCCTAAATCTATCTGTCTATCTCCTCCAAACTTGGTATTTATGATCACCACATGGCACGAAGACGCAGGAGCAGTGCCATTTTGGCCATACCCACTTGGGCAGGGTCAAAAACCAAAAAATGCAATTACGAGAACATATTCAACATTTTTTTCATGAAACTTAGAATATGCAATCACCTTTGCGGAATGCATGAAATGTCTTGTTTTTTTTATCCCCCGCCCCCCCCCCCCTCCCAACCCCCCAGCGTCATGCCCCAGGCCTTAAGGTCACAAGGATCAAAATGGGAAGCAAATTAAACTAAATTTGATATTGGGTCATTCCTTATGGAACTTTTTGCCATCTTTCAAGGTTTGCTTTAGGAGGTAAGCGTGGGGATTTACAATGATGCGCCATCGACATCGCTCTAGTTATTACTAATATTATTAACTTCACCAAGTCTCAGCTCAGGTCAAAATCCAGCAAAAGTGAGACCAGTCCTACATCACCAACATCAAGTAAATGTGATTGGGGAGTATGACAACAGAACATTGTGGTGATGCCATTCACAACAATATAAAACTGTCAATTACATCATCAGAAGGTTGTTAAGTAACTATATCAGGGATGTGCAGTCGATAAGCCTAGACCGAAGCAGGAAGTGGGACACAAAAGCAAGCAGACACAGAACTGCTATCCTCCGTGTGCAAAGATGAAAGTTAGTACGAGGGTCAATGTTAACGTTAACAATAACAATCGTGTGGGGTTATTTGGAAGCACAGTGTGACAGGAAGGAAACACAAAGATTAGCTCTGTAAATTCAGAGCTCTGGAATTCAAATAGAAAACAGTCGTACACAGCAACATCACTTTGCAATGCTGAAAGCAGGAAGTGAGTTACAGACGGGTATTTTAAAAAAGAAACACAAAGATAAAGGTTAGCGTAAACGCCACATAAATGAACTATCAGCAGCTCATGGGAGGAAGGATCTTTTGAGATAAAGAAGTTAAAAACGGGTAAAAGTCAAATATAAAGCAATTTTTGACGATGCAATTTTTTTTTTTGCAAAAACAGAAAAAAAAATTAAGGGAAATAAATATATTTTAAAAAATAATAATAATAATAAATAAATAAATAAAAACTTTGTAAGCATGATGGTAGAGGTATCAAGCCTGTTATTACATCATATTCTAACAGCCGAAGTTATCCCCATCTTCTTGAGGGGTTGGCCAGGGAATGTTTTTGACCCATCTTTTACAAACCAACTAACCAGGCCCTACATTCAACTAAAGGTGGAATTAATTTGAAATGTGTTCAGGGTGCTGGCAATAACTCGCCTCGTCTTTGTGAAGGGCACAGTGGGATCTTTATCGTCCACCAATGACCAGTGCTGACAGACAGGTCTTCCGGCTTAACATCCTTCCAATATTCCAATACCACACATCGATGCATAGCCATGCATGTAAAAGACAATGGTAACAAGTTTATAGCAAAAGTCCAGATTCAAACCCAGGCAAATCATCTCAAATGTGAACGCGCATACCTCCAAGCTATCCCGCTGACCACTACACCAAGCACACTCGGCACCAAGCACCCAACCTATTTATTAGAGTCTAGGCTCCCTCCATGACAAGTAGGTGATAATAGCCACCATTTGGCAGTTCAGATCACTCCATAAATGCTCTGTGAAGGGAGCCTATCGACCATTGCTCGACCACATCCGCATTTGATCGACAAGGCTCGAATGTGGATATTGGCAAACTTGACCCGGCTGTTCCGCGATCTTTCAAGGTTGAATTCTGGAAGTCGAAATGACTTGCTGTGGTGCAATTTCCGACATTGCTGCTTTGTAACCTATTATATTTATATCCTTTCCTGTTAAAGGCTCTCATTTTCACTTTTTCTATCCACCTTATGTTTTGACACCAAAGATTACAAAGTAAATGTAGACTTTCATTTTTGCAATTAATTAAAAAACAACTTTCACCTATACATTCAGGGAAAGGTTTGGGTTGTGGTTAATGTCGGCCAAATATGTCGTTTTGAAATTTTCACTTTCTCTACAAGAGTGAGGCTCATGAAGAGTGATGTTAAGAACAAGAGAGGGAGGGAGAGAGAGAAAGGTGAAGAAACCCTGTTTAGTATACAGGGAAGGGTCCATGGGGGGCAATAAAGGACCAGGATGGAGATGGGGCTGACTTGAGGTAGCAGCGCACTGCTTCGAAGTTTAAGGACTCAATGTACTTACGTAGGAAAAGGGATTCTACACCACCCATTCCTGAAAGACAAGGAGCTGTCAAGTGTGATGCCCAATAAGTAGAGGTCACAATGCTGGGAGCGTTAGTGTGTTTGACAACTTGAACACCTCAATTCCACCCACATCAGAGGTTGGCTCCGAAAGGAGGGTCAGTGCACAATGGCCACGTGGATTTCCTTTTTCCATTCAGTTTTCAGAATAATAGATTTAAAAATGAGAATGCGCAATATTTAAGGATGAAGTATGTATGGGAGCGACATCATCAGGTCTGGGATCTTGGCAGGGTGTGGTGAATCACCTCCGTGACTGCCCAATGCAATCTCAAAATCAATTCCAAGCACAGTAAAATTTGAATATAATTACAACTGTTAAGCATATCCTTACTTTACCCGTAAGAGATTAATGTCTCAATGACTTAAACACGATCTGTACATTTTTCGCATCATAAACATTTCCTGTAACAAAATCACTCACACATAAAATTTACATCATGCAAAACCCATGTCGCAGAAATCCACTGTAAAGTAAGGAAATCCACTGTATGCATTAACCGCAGTTGGGCACATTGGTGTTCATAACCACAAAAAGTTCCACTTTACATCCATCGTTTATGACAAGAAGGGTACTTGGTATTTATTGCAATTTGATGATTGAGACACAAAACATCCAAGAATGCATAAGGAATAGAATAGCTCGCTATGCTACTTGGACAAGCGAGGGAAAGGTGAATCTTTTTTACCTCCGCCATGGAAGGTGGATGGAGGTTATGTTTTCACCACTGTCTGTTTGTTTGTGAACAAGATATCTCAAAGTTGTGGATGGATTCTGACGAAATTTGGTGGAGATGTAGCATATGTGACAAGGACGGAATTATTAGATTTTGGTGAAGATCCGGATTCGGATCCGGCTACCTGAATTTTTAAAGCGATTCTTCACAATTGGGAGATAGGGCCAAAAACGATACATAGCAGGATATCTCAAAATGTTGTGGATGGATTTGGACGAAACTTGGTGGATTGATTGGGTGTCTGTCAAGACCAAATTGATTAGATTTTGGTGAAGATCTGAATATGGATTCGGATACAAGAGTTATTTACTTTTTAAGTGAGTCTTCACCATTGAGAGATTGGGGGGAAAGCGATATACAACATGATATTTAAAAAATAGTTGTGGAACTGTTATGAATAAACTATGTGGACGAGTTGGTTCGGTGACAAGAATATGCCGATTAGATTTTGGTTCAGGTCCGAATCCAGATCCGGCCCATCAGTGGGATACAAAACAAACTGTTCAGCCTGGTGGAGGTTTGCGCTCTGAGTGATGTTCTAGTTATAAATTTGCTTTACAATCGTATTTGCAATTGTACACAGGCATGTGTATTTCAAGCAAATAAAACCAATTCATTACAATTATTTATTTTTCCTCTGTTTTCCTATTGCTATTATTAAACACATTTACAATAAGCTTCGAGCTCTTCTACGAGCCTCGACCATATATTTAAAAAAAAAAATTTATACGAGCCTAGACCATATATTAAAAATATGAATATTGTTATGTGGACCAGACCCATTACGCAGCTAAGAATGGCGAGTGGCAGGAAACTAAAAAGACGACAGAGCTTGGAGCTCAACTTGGCCAGTCACTCACCTGAGCGATATAATGAGCAGTCCTATTCAGAACATGGACTAACAGTGCTAGTTTTCAGTATTTTATCTTGATTTACAATATTTTGCCAAGGGATAAGGGATTAGCCAATGTTGAAATGAGTGACACGCAGGAGGAAGATTGGGAAGCAGACGTGCACAATCTTGGAAAATATTGATTAATTTAGATAGAGGCAAAGGCACAATACAAATATAGAAAGATATAGTGGGACGAAGAGAATTGATGAATGAGGCTAATAGATAAACAAGCATTCTGAGAATTGCGCTGCAATACATGTCCACTACCAAAGATCAAAGTGCCATAACTTTGTCAAAATCGATCGAATTGCAAATTTATGCACGGTTGATAGTTTTCAAACTTGATCTGAGGTATGCTGAGACACGTGTGTCACGCCTCGCCTCGTTGATAAGCCCGCAAGGTCGCTCCGTGCAGCGGCCTGCACATGTTGCACTGTGTGAATTATATAAATGATTACCAACTCACGGTCTTGAGGTACTGGCGATTCAAGAGATATCCATATTTTTTTATATTTTCATTTAATTAACGATATCTGCCAAACCACGTGCCCTATCGCAAATTCCAAAATGGCATTTTAGTAGACTGACATGCTGAACAGATCTGTGAAGATTCCCCTCGATTGGATCAAAAATGAGGGAAGAGCTTGGTTTTAAAGGTTCATGCTTTAAAATGTCATAACTCTGAAACCATGTGACGCATGACATCATGCTCGCTGACTTTTTTGTTCATCAGGGGTACGCGATTCTGCCTGCAAAGTTTGGCCTCGATCTGTTCAGCCGTTGCAGAGAAAAAGGGGTTTTCGTTTTTTCACGAAAAACAATATGGCGGCCGAACCACGTGACCTGTGACGTCATAATTACCATTAAAATATTCTACAGACCGAGTCCATCATATGGTGAAAATTTGATCTCAATCGGTCCTATTATTGCAGAGAAATTGGTTTTTAAAGGAAATTAAAACTTAAAACGGCACTGAGTTAAGGATCATCAGAATTATCAGAATTCCCAAAGTTCAAAGTGCCATAACTTTGTCAAAAATGATCGAAACGTCGTGAAGTTCGAACTTGACCTGTAACATATCATGAGGAAACCATGTACCAAGTTTGAAATCATTAGCATTAAGCGTTTAGAAAAAAAGTCCGGAAAACTGTTCTTTGCGTGACGGATTGACGGATGGAGGGACGGCGTGCAAACCAATAGTCCCCTCCGGTGTACACCGGTAGGGGACTAATAAACCCTTGTATTACAAGGCATGGGGCACATGGATAGCAGAGCAGAGTTGGCCTGTACTGGGCAGAGATTGCAGCACAGCAGGGCAATACATTGGAGCGTCACTGACAAAAGAGAACGTCCAGCTCCACCGATCGTTCAAGGCAAAAGAGAGCAGAGCTCCACACCATAGACTGTACCCCAGTGAAAGAGAGTGAATGCCACCCCTTCAGTACTGAAATGGCACCAAGATGGCAGCTTTCCACCGTCAGCCCAAAGCTCAAGACAACTGTGGCACTTCCCTTTGCCATTGGGCACGGCTAATCATTGGGCAGGCGGGGAATCCTCCCATGGGGCCCAGCACAGAGTGACGACATTGTCAGAACTGGCAGTGATGTCACTCTATCGGGACCACCACAATTCCAGAGGGAGGGACAGAGAGGAGCAAACTTCCATGCTGAGAGTTGGGGTGACCTTACATTAATGACCCTCCCAAGGGGACTCCTCACTTTACCTTGCCGATTTTATGGGAACCATAGATCATGTGAACCCATGAACCTAACTAACCTCAATATAAAAACTGTCAACAGAAAGCAAAAACAGGACAACAACCTAAACATGAAGGTCGTTGCAGTTAGAAACTATAATAACATTCAGTGGAGCACAGACTTCTGCCAGGCTTAACAGTTTACATTTTGTATCCCACCGATAGGCCAGATCTGGATTCGGACTTGAACCAAATTCGAATCAGCTTGTTCTTGGCACTTACCCAACTCATGCACCAAGATTTGTCATAACCCTCAACAAACCTTTTGAAATATGATGCTATAACGTTTCGGCCTTCTCACCCAATTATGAAAAATCACTTAAATTCTAGTATCCGGAATAAGATATTCACCAAAATCGAATCATTTCATCCTTGGCACACACCCAACCTGTTGACCAAGTTTTGTCCAAACCTGACCATAACTATTTGAGATATCGTGCTAAGTATCGTTTTTGGGCCTATTAATGTTGAAGAATCACTTTTTAAAAATTATAACATCGATTCGAATCTTCACCAAAATCTAATAATTTCGTCCTTGTCACACACGCAACGTTGCAAACATATTTTGTCCAAATCCGTCCACAACCTTTTGAGATATCCTGGTCACAGACAGACAAACACACAGGGTTGAAAACATAACCTCCATCCACCTTCATTGGCAAAGGTAATGATTTATCCGACGTGAGCAGGCGGTCTATGCTAAGGCCTTACATTTTAATAACTACCCTGAACCCCACACACAACAGAATGGGTTAATGGTTGGAGCATCCACTCCGAATCTGGGAGGTCAGAGGTTCAAACCCCAGTCATTCGAAAGACTAAAAATTGTATGTTCTGCTTCCTTGTTGGCACTCAACATTTCAAAAGATAGAGCAAGGCCACACAACACTTGGAAGGCAGTGGCAAACCACCCAGTGTAAAAGTTTCCAAGAAACTACTTTGGCAGCACCAATGCTCTGTAAATAGTATGGCACATCAAGAGAAAACCGACACACGCAACAACACGAACAGAACATTGTAAAAGTTTTGCTTAAACACAAACAAACTTAAAATATATCACCAGGAACTGAACTATATCATACCTTATTGAAACACATCGAGATATCACTGAACTATCGGCCTGTGCATGATTTGCAAGAGTTATTTACAAGGTAATGGCAAATTTGTTAAGAAAACTGAAAATACATCTCCAGGAAATGAAGATAAGCCTAAAATCTGATATCATCCAAAATTTTATGCCACAACTTTTTTATATAAAAAACACAATAACCACATTCACGGCTCGAGTTCACAACACGTGCGTATTAACGAAGAATTATATGTAAGCAAATCGATGTAATAATCTCAAGTTTATCAGCACTTGATATGATCGTGAATCAATTATCGAACACGATTATCGATCACGATTCACGATCACCATATCGGTTGGTCGACGGTACCGAATTAAAACTATTCATGCATATGAACGACAAAAACTAATAAAACCCGTGTTATTAGTAATCAATTTTATGCTTTAAAAAAATATATACAAAAGCACCAATACCTTTTCCTCAATGTCCGGTTCGGCTGAGTCCAAGCAATCTGGAACTAAGTTCTCAAAGCTGCCATTCCTGCCTTGCAGTAGCTGCCTGAGTGACAAGAGCATACAATGCAGATTTCAGATCGGTTATGACCAATATTTAGTGAAAGAATGTGCATCCAGCAGCGAGAAAGATACATCAAAAGCAGGTTTAACCCAAAAAAGTAGGACAACAGGGTCACCATCCAAATGGGTTAATATTTAATGGTTATATGGATTTAAAAAATATTTTACCAACACCAGTCTTGGACAGTGCCAAAGAAGCCCGGTCCTCAACATAACGCTATTATTCAACGGGATTTATAAAACACAACCGCATTGGAAAATGTGTTTTTTAAAGAAAACATACCTTGCATATGCCATGGACAGCATCCTTTTGTTTGGACTGTGCACAGGCAGAAAAGATAATACAAACAGTGTAGTATGTTACATTCTTGAACAGGAATTAGTTTACAAAACATGGCAAAGGGTCACAGACAGACAGGCGAAGGGTCATAGAAACCTGCAGTTTCTTTTCTTCCAATGGCAAAGTAATATTTGCGGCCGTATTCCTACCTATGGATTGTCCTTTTATGACAAAAGAAAACACCAGAAGAGTTTTGCTCGGCAAGGATGTGACCAGCAAGTTAAATTATCTAAACATTTGGAATGATTCATGTAGACTTCAGGAATTCCATTTAATTCCAAAAGACAGAAAAACATCAGATGATTCAAGCTGGAGTTATGATCTGCAAAACGATATTCAAATGGCACAAGGCCTTTGTTTGACCTTTTGATGGCAAAATCGAATCAGTTCAGCTTTGTATCCCAGACCATACTTCGGGCAGGTTTGACAGAAATCACTTCTGTGTTTCACAAGTTATTGCGGTAACAAAGGTTTTCAATTACAGGTCACATGACCATAGGTCTTTCATCTTTTAGTGACAAAATCTAATGAGTTCATCTTTCATACTTTTACCAAGTTTGGTCAAAATTCCTTCAGCAGATAATTAGTTATCACAGTAATGAATGTTTGTTATGCAATCAAACACGCACGCATGGACTAACACGAAGCCAGACGGACAACATGAAAGCATAATGCCTCCTGCGCCTTCGGCTGCAAAGATTACATGATTGGTAGCATAATGGTTAGAGCGTTCATTCTGGGTCTGGAAGGTCAGAGGTATGAATCCCAGCTGGCTCAGCATTTATAAAGGATGAGCAGGAGTACCTGGCATGGGGGGGAGGGGGTGAGGGAGGAAGCAGGAGAGGGAGGAAAAAGTGGAAGGGGGAGTGGGGGGGCGGGGGGGAGGTGAGGGGAGAGGGAGGGGAGAGATATACTACATATATATCCTTTGGGGGGGGGTGGCTTTGGCAGGCCCCTCCGTTTTGAGGGGGGGGGGGGAGCGGGAGGAGGAAGGGAAGGAGGAAAAAATTTCTCGTTAAAAAGAGTGCTTCATAACCTCAGTGTTGCACAGGTAAAAAAGGTAATTGTAATAGCCTCTGCCACCATTACCAGGTGGCGCTACATGGTACACATTTACAGAGACTTTACGACCTGACCCTCTCCCGGTCCCCCAAACCACCGAATGAGGCCGCGGCCACATAGCCTATGTTACCCACCAGACAAAGTTGTATTTGTATTTGTACCCCGAGTGAAGTGTTTATAGCTGGAGTACCCGGCGTTGCTCAAGCAAAAAAGAAACATTAACATATTTGAAATGAGGGCAAATAAAATGGAAAAGCAATTACATCCAAATCAGAATCCATCATAAATGTCAAATTATCATTTTACCTTTTCGTTGAATATATGCTGGTGAATGTGCCGTTCATCACGTATCTGTGTCAAGTATGATGACGTTCAGGAAGAAAAAGAAGCCTTACAACCAACTTTGACCGCTTCCTGAATCGTTTTTTATTTGTGTTCAAATGTCTGGTGATTGTTTTGTACTTATGTATGCGAATGTGTACTTGTATAAAACTGTCATTAATCAAAAGGGCTTAGGCACTATAGAGCGATTTTTTTTTTTAAATGCAAAAAAAAGTTGTTTTTTTGTTTTTTTGCCTAAAACACTCCCAGGCACTCACTGATTAACATATGAAAGTTTGACGATGATCCGTTCAGCAATCTCTGAGAGAAATGGCGACACAGACAAACGGCTCTCATATAGCAGATAGAGCATGGACAAAAACCACAAGTTGGTAATAATAGTGCAGACTTCAATGGAGCCAATGGCCTCCTCCTGCATCGCAGTTCCTTATATGGGAACTCATTACTTGAAAAAAATAATTTTTGACCAGTATGTTGATCACTCCGGTGTGTGTGTGTGTGTGTGTGTGTGTGTGTGTGTGTGTGTGTGTGTGTGTGTGTGTGTGTGTGTGTGTGTGTGTGTCTGCTCACGTGTACTTCACTACAGGCCACAATTTTAATCTGATCTTCAAACGTCACCAAATTGTAGAGTTTGTAGTCCGATAGAATCCTTATTTATTTGAGGTCAAAAGGACAAAAGGTCAACATGGACCAAAGGTCAACCACCTTTCAATTTCCAAAATCCTCAATTTTCATCCGATTGACTTGAAATTTGAATAGGATTTACACATCAGCTAACTTAATTTAACCACCAACTATTTTTGAGGTCAAAATGATGCTCTACTGGGTGCCGTTCTACTTTGTTCTCTTTTGCCAAGTGTCGCTCTATGAGTGATTTTTCATTAAGATTGCTGTCTCATGCAGTACAATAACTGTTCACATATTCAATGCCAGTTTACATTGGCACCTTATTACAAATTATATTTTTTTATTTGCTATTTATTTATGTACACGTGTGTACATGTCCTTCTGCCCTAGGGCTACCACTGCTAGTACTTGAGTGTCAGCCACCTCCATCTCCAACTTAAATCTGTAAATAAAACTTGTGTACAACTGTGTACTGTGCTAAATACTACTTCTGTGTCGATCTCCTGTCTTTTGCAATGGTTCCCCAAATGGAGGCCCACAAATTTGTTTGGCGCTAGGCCCACAACAGGTTAATCTGGCCCTGCACATATTAACAGATCAAAACAAAAACAACAAATGTGACATCACCAGCCAAGCTTGTCAACACCCTAACATGGAAAAGTGCATTTTTGCTCAAATCATAGCTAGATTCACTAGGTAAGCATAATGAGTTTGTGAACTTCCCGAGGTGATTAGGAAACAAATCCTTTTTCCTCTCATCAACTTACCAAAAATAAATAAATGAAGCACCAAAAAAAGAGCCAACCCACAACTTACCTGGTGGTCTCCAGTCTGTGGAGGCGATTTTCTAGCTGCCCCAACTGTTCCAGGTGACGAGAACAACCGGAGCAAAAACTTAGTGCTTCTGACATCAGATGACCATCCACGCATCCATCCTCATGGCTTGTCCTGTCAAAAAATAATAATAATGTGCCCATTTGTCAAAGTATGCATGTCACATGGCACCATCTATCTATAATTCCAGTAATCTCTGTGTGTTTGTTTGTACGTTTGTTTGTCTGTGACCGCTGTTTCTCGACAACCACGGGTCCGATATACTTTAAACTTGCCAGGTATATTGCTGGGGACCCGAGGATGTGCCTTTTCAAGGTTTCATATTAATCGGACAATTACTTACCGAGCTATGTCCAAAAAACGATTCAACCAATCAGAGAGCAGCGAGCTATCGCGTGTGCCGAACGTGGCGGACACACTCTGCCTCGGATGGCACATTTGAGAGCGTATTCATTTATTTCACGTTTGCAAACTATGTTGGCGCTATGTTGGCGTTAAACGATGTTTTAAAACTAATTAAAACCCCGGGGGGATTGTCACTGTACTCGCAAGCCGTTCGCCGTTCGCTTTGGCGTTGCGAATGGACCAAAACATTTCATGCACCAAACCATTTCATGTAAAGCGTTCGCCGTTCGCTTTGGCGTTGCGAATGAACCAAAACATTTCATGGACCAAACCATTTCATGTAAATAGAGGGGGGGATATAATTTTAGATATAGATATAGTACGGGCATGCCCTAGTCGATTACAAAGACAATACTGCTCTGGGGAAACAAAAGGAGCCCACTTCTCAACCACAACATAAAATCATCATCACCTCAATCCCATGTTCAAAGCCCAACATTTTCAAATAAATGCAGCACAGGGAAACCCTTCACAATCCCAAGCTAAATTCAAATCTACAAACCCAAAAGTGGGAGGCCAAAACCTCATCTTTTAACTAACCAATTGCGATGTTGCAATGATGTTTTGCCAGAGACCAGAGGGTCGGCCAATTGCAGTGGTGGCGCTTCCTCCATGGAAAGGTCTGTGACATCACCCTCCCCGTAGTCCTCAAACTCTTCACCAATACTGAGTAGGGAGAGTGCTGAGAGCGTCGATATGTTGGAAACAAGAGAAAGGTTGTGTTTATGGGTTCTGGGGGATGGGAATGAAGAGGAAATGGTTAAAGTGTTACATTATAACAAACTGGAGGAAATATACATTTTACATTATTGTCAGAATCAATCTGCCCCTCTGTCAACCCACTTGATCTCTGGAATAAGGACAAGAACAGACCTTGTAGGCACGGATATCAAAACAGCCGATTGGTTATTCTAGTAGCCCAAAAACACAACGATTGGTACAATAGAACGTCTCCAAGTTCAACTCGTGTTTTTTTTTTTTTAAAGAGTTTATGTCTGACCATGTTGAGCTTTCTTTTCTGCAAAATATCAATCTGCAAGACAACATCACCACATGTCCAGCATCAACTGCGAAATGTACTTCAATCTTAGAGAAAGCGGTGGTTGAATTTGCACTTTCCATCAAAAAAGCCGCTGTTCAGTGAGGTGGTGAGGATAGGGGGTAGGAGGGCCTCATGCATATTGATTAGATGACGAAGACAGAGGAGAAACCTCACGGAACAGCATGGCTTCCACTGCATCAGAAGAATGAAAATGATTCGGGTTAAAAGGTGAGTTGTACAATTCTGGCGCAATGTATATTTGTGAAATGCGTACTGTGAAGTTTGTGGAGCAGCAGCTGTCTCAGTGTAGACTGTGCATAAACTCAACCACATCTTCCACCCCTACTTGCTCGTCCCTCCCACTCCATCGCCCCAAACATCAGGAAACTTGGGGACGAGGTGGGATTTGTACCCAGACGCCCGCAGCACCACAAACTCAGTCAGCGTGCATTACGTGAAGCAAAACCGTATTTTTCATCTGCACCGACGCTGCGGTTCTCATTTATCCATGTGTCCGGCAACTTCCACTTCCTGGTAAATTCTGTAAATTCCCTCAAAGCTGGCTGTGTCGGAACGGGTTTAAAGGTTTACGGCGTACAATGATGAAGTAAAAGCTTATTTTTGGGGGGAAGGCAAAGTTAAAGATCAGTTAATATCAATTGTTTTGGGTAGGTATGTCAGACATTCCTTTTAAAGAGAAATCAAAAGCAAAAAATAAATTAAAACTAGGTTTTATTCACAGAGATCAACACTAGTGTTACGAGGAACTATTAAAACAGATAAGGAAAAGTTTTCACAACGTGCATGTTCTATCTGTTACAACACGGTTTCCTCACCCGGCCTTTGTCATCCAAGTAATCGGCTTTAGACCAAGGGGATCTTTGTTCTTTAAAATGATGACTGATACAACTCCGCTTCTATAACTGACGACTGATACAACCAACCCAACTCAACCTAGAAACTACAAGATTGTGGACATGTCCATCTTGGCCTGCTGGTAAATCCATCAAGGAAAGTGAAGAAGCCATCAAAAGCATGTGTAGATTATATGGCCGTGCATTGTGCGTTGTGTGTGTGTGTGTGTGTGTGTGGCCATGCGTCTTGGCCTAAAGATCAAGGTGCATGTGTATCATTTTGAAAATCTTTGCATGACCATAAATTGTATTGTTAAGTTTCCATTCTTGGAGAAGTTGTAAGGGTTTACCCACTCCCATAACACAATAGGCAGACTTGCACCCCAACAGAACTACTTTGTGATGAAGAGATCCACCCCATAGGGTACTATGCATCACATATCCAGAAAATGCAACACGCAGCTTTAGAAAAAGAATTTATGGAGAATGATTCGTTCATTTAGGAGGGGGGAAAATGGGGAAAAACAAAAATAAATAAATAATTACTGTACATTAGACTCGTTGGGTTCTCAAATACAGTGGCTGATCTATCAATGCTAACCTACACAGAGATTAAGGCAATAATTTGGAATTTCGTCAAGGAACCAGTCCAAAGGGCTATTCTCGTCAGAGGAAAAATATCCACAAGCATGTGCAATAAGGATAGCCAGCTTAAAATCTTCAAATATACAACATTGCTACCCCAGCAGCTGATTGAACGTTCTTGGCGATCACATTAAATTGCCTTGATGAGTGCATAATTATCATCCCATCGTGCCCAGAATTATCCAAATCAGTGGCGAGTGCATTGCAATCTGAGCCACTCCAAAACCTGCAGGGCATTTTAGTACAAGGGGGGGGAGGGGGGAAATACCCAAGGAGAAAGTTGTCAGGCTCGAGTTGGGAGTAAAATGGCTGCTGGCCAAAACAGAAAGAGAGGACGAAGTTGCTTGCAATCAAGAAGGGAAAGTGATTGAAGCAGATGAGGAAAAATTGAAAGGAAGGGGAAGGGGAGTTGTGAGAAATTGACATGAAGAGGAAGGGGGATTGCAGTGCTGTTAAAGTGTGAATGTGGAATTATAACAAGTCAGGAGACGACGATGGTTCACGAGTGAGCGGTATTCAATGACAAAGGACAGTATTCAATGACAAAGGACGGACTACTTTGAAATGGCCGTCCTTTGTGACCTTTAAAAGTCAAAACCGACATTGAAAATGTATAAATAGGAATGTATTATCTGTTATGAGACTATTTAGCTACACAATACCAAAAATTCGGTTCGATTCGGACAACTTTGAAAATTTGACCTTTGTGACCTTGAAATGTCAAAACGAAGGTTACTGACCGTGAAATGAGATGGAAAATAATGTATAATCAGTTATGAGGTTAGTTAACTATACAATACCGAAAATTCGGTTCGATTCCGACAACTTTGAAAATTTGACCTTTGTGACCTTCAAAGGTCAAAGGTCGAAGATTCTGAAATTTGTTGGAAAACTTGTATTTCATGATGTATGTGATAATATAAGATCATGTACGACATTTCACCCTATCAGGAAGCGAACAATGTAATAATACCATCAGAAATTGACTTTTCTAAATTTCGTGACTGTGACCTTGACCTTGGGGCGAAAATGAAAAATCGAGCTCTGTGGGGCTAGACACATGACATTGGCCTAACCAAATACCGAAACCCCTGTCAGATTCCACCAACTCCCTCAGAGAAGATGTAGCTTGAACTCGATTACCCCCTAAAAAGACATCTTTTTCGGGCATGGCTCCGCCCACAATGGGCGCAATACACCCACTCTAGGCAGGACACAACCAGATCATGATATTAACCTCCTACCCAAGTTTCATCAAGATCTGATGATATCATCGGGTAGTTATGCTGTGGACAGACAGACACACACAGCCAGACACACACACATGACGAATATAGTGGTCACTTGATAACTCGTGAACCAATAACTAAATTAGCACTAAGTATTACCTCCGCCACCAAAGGTGGATGGAGGTTATGTTTTCACCACTGTCTGTCTGTCTGTCTGTTTGTGAACAAGATATCTCAAAAGTTGTGGACAGATTTGGACGAAACGTGGTGGACCGGTTGGGTGCGTGACAAGGATAAATAGATTCGATTTTGGTGAAGATCTGAATATTGATTCTGATATGAGAATTTTTTTTTTTTTTAAATTTTTTTAGTGATTCTTCACCATTGAGTGACAGGGCAAAAACCAACATATAGCAGAATATCTCAAAAAGTTTTGGACCGGTTTGGACAGTGAACATTAAACTGGGTGTCCCATCTGCCAGCATTAGTTGGTGATCAATAAAGATCCCACGGTACTCTTCACAAAAAGGAGGTGAGCTATCGTTGGCATCCTGTCCATGTTTCAAATTCCTGCACCAACTGCGTCAGTGGTATCACCACACCCATGTGAGAACTGATGCAAACTTACAGCCCCATGCTGTGCAATCCATATAGAAGAATTTAGTTTCTCATAAGGAGGAAAAGGGGAAAGGGAAAAGGGGAAAGGGGAAAGGGGAGAGGTGACCCTCTAGAGTGTGGCTCGTACCGAGCGATAAAGTTATTGGAGCATGGAATTATTATTGGAGTATTGTTGTATTGGAGTTATTGGAGTATTGGAAAGGGTGTTGGAGAGGAGGATAAGGAAGAAAGTGAAGATCGACGAAATGCAGTTTGGATTTATGTCAGGAAGAGGAACGACAGACGCACTTTTTATTGTGAGGCAGTTGCAGGAGAAGTACATGGAGAAGAGGAAGAAGTTGTTTCTTGGGTTTGTTGATCTGGAGAAAGCATTCGATATGGTTCCACGCAAAGTATTGACATGGGCAATGAGGACGTTAGGAGTGGAGGAATGGTTGATCAGAGCAGTGATGGCAATGTACAAAAGAGCGCGCACAGCTGTAAGGACGAAGGACGGGAACAGTGGTGAGTTTGAGGTGAAGGTCGGAGTGCATCAGGGGTCGGTACTAAGTCCACTACTATTTGTAGCTGTGATGGAGGTGCTGGCTCAGAACGTAAAGGAGGGTTTACCGTGGGAGTTGTTGTATGCAGATGATCTGGTGTTGATTGCGGAAAGTATGGATGGACTGAAGGAAAAGATGAACAAGTGGAAGGAATGTATGGAGACAAAAGGTCTGAAGGTGAATATCGGAAAGACGAAGGTGATGGCAAGTGGTAAAGCATGTGGTGAGGTGGAAAAAACTGGGAAGTGGCCCTGTGCTGTGTGCACGAAGGGTGTCAGAGTGAACTCCATTCAATGTACAATGTGCGCTGAGTGGGTTCATCAAAAATGTAGTGGTCTGAGAGGGTCATTAACCAGTGTGGCAGCTACATTCAAATGTAAGGTGTGCACAGAGGGAGCTGCAGATGGAGGAAATGTTGAGTTGGATCTTGGAGACGGCGTGAAGCTGGAAGGTGTGAAAACATTTTGCTACCTCGGAGACATGCTGAATGGAGAAGGTGGATCAGACTCAGCAACGGTTGCTAGAGTGAGATGTGCATGGAAGAAGTTTCGGGAACTGAGTGGCGTGCTGATGAGGAGGGGAGTGTCGTTGAAGCTGAAGGGAAAGGTGTATGCTGCATGTGTGAGAAGTGTTATGATTTATGGGAGCGAGACATGGGTAATGAACGTAGAGCAGCAACGAAGGTTGGAAAGGGTGGAAATGCGAATGGTTCGATGGATGTGTAGAGTATCGTTGAGAGAGAGGAAGACAAATGATGAATTGTGAAAAATGATGGGAATAGAGCCTGTGATTTATGCTGTGAAGAGGAACAGGTTGAGATGGTTTGGTCATGTGTTGAGGAAGGATGAAAGTGACTGGTTGAGAAGAGTGATGGAAATGAATGTGGAAGGAAGTAGAGGACGGGGAAGACTGAGAAAGACTTGGCTAAAGATGGTGGAAGAAGAAATGCGGGCAAGGGGGTTAACAAGGTGAGATGCAGAAAATAGGGCAAGATGGAGAAGATTGTCATGGGGACCGCAAGGCTAACCCCCGCTCTAGCAGGGAAAATGTTCTTAAAATGCATGTTGTGTGTTGTTGTATAAGGAGGACAACATTTTAAGGTTACACCTCATCCAACAGCTCCGAAACAATCATTGATTGTTGACACCCTGACAAAACTAACTTTGTAACAAATAGATCTATCCCATAGGGTATGTTGCATCGAATATCGAGAAACTGCAATGCGTAGCTTTAGAAAAATAATGTAGGAGAATGGTTAGTTCATTTATGAGGGAGGAAAAAATTTGCAAAGCAAAACCGTGACCATCAACTGTGACCTGTGACCAAATCAATGCCAAGTTTTAGAAATGACATCAAGAACAATGAATGCAAACTGTAATAACACCAGCTTATTCTCGTGTTTGCATTTTTTAGAATCCCATGCTGAAACTTCATTATCAGTAGTCTCGCAGGATGCGTCACAGAGGAAATTTGCGTAGCAAATCAAGATAAAAGATGACAGACGGTGCATTTATAGCTGGAAATGTTATAAACCACATTTTCCAAAATGGACTGACACGTTTTCCAAGATTATTCTACTCTCTTACTTCTTCTGCCCATTTGGCAGGAGGTGGCTACCAATTTCTGGGAGCACTGCAGTAGTCACATTTTCTGAAATGTCACCAGTCTCGATGGCGCTGTCACCCTCTGGTTCATCGCTAGCAGGCGTCCATGATGCATGTTCATTCTCAATGTTCGATCCCAACTTGGATAACATGCTTGCAGCAGCATCAGTGAGGGCAATACCACGATGGCGCAGAGCGATATTCAAAAAGATGGCGGGAAGGTTTATGTAGAACTATGAGCCTTCTGCAATATGTCTGGAGTCACAGCATTTAGTTTCCATTTTCACATTTGAAAGCAGCAGACCAGAAAAATCCACGACCTGCAGAAAGATATGAAAAAAAATGAGCTTGACAAAACAGCTGGGTTTAAGTAAGAAACAGTCATAATTTTCTTGCATTGAAAATTCTCACCCAAATGCAGAATTTGCCTCATCAGCAAATAAGTTGGGTCACCCAATTAAGATCGGGTCATTTAGACTTTTGCAAAACATTGAGAAGGTATATATTGTTGTGGATATGAGAATGGTTTTTTTGTTGTTGTTGTTGTAGTGTAAATTGTTGTAAAGATCACCCTTTGTAAATGTCATGATCCTTGTAAATACCTCCGTAGTGTAAAGGTCAAAGGGCGTCTCGGTAGTTATTCCATGAAACACCACATTGCAGGACCCGATAAAACCCTTGTTCAGTAGCTTATATCTTATTATGTGTCTTAGGGTAAGGCTGTGTCTCCCATTAATTTAAATACTCCATTGCACCGAGTGAAATAAGAGTAGATCCCCTTTCATTTCATTTCAATGGCCAACTGCATTTTGGGCGGTTTTCTTCAACCACCATTGGCCACGAGGCAGGGTTGGGGAAGAAAGGCGTGTCTCCACCTCGTCATAGAGGGGAGGAGTGAGCCAGCCCCACTCGACCAACCATGAACAAGGGGTTTGGCTTGAGAGGGCGGAGAGAGAACGTTTTGGGGGAGGTTGGAAAAGGTTGAGGGGCGGGGCCTATATAACCCGCCACGGGAAGCTCCCAAAAAGAGACGAGAGATGAGTCCAAGAGATGAGCTTTTAAAGAGATGAGTTCTGAGTCTGAAAAGAGAGGTCCATGACAAGAGCTGAGTTGGTCGTCAGGGGTGGTCAGTGGTTGCGTTGAGTGGTTGCGTTGAGTTGTCGGTGGAGAAAGAGTGGTTGGACCAAGAAAGAGAGAGGAGAGAACCCGTCACACCAGACCCCCCACCAGCGCGTCGGCTCCGACCGTGATCCGACCCGTGATCCGACCCGTGATCCCGCGCACACGACAGGATCGGTGGCATCAGCGCCCGTCGAGGTCCAGCCCGACGTCCCGTGCGGGATCAAGCTCTAGCCAGCTCCGTGCCGTCCTCCCCCTCCAGCCACACACCTCCTTCCAGCCAATCCACTCTGCAATTCCCCGTGTGAGTCGTCTTTGTTTGTTCTGTCCTGGGTAGTAACTAAGTCTGTATAAGCGAGTAATTTTCACTGTGTCACCTGCGTCTCATGTCCCCTGTAAATAATCGTGACTGCTCTTTTTGCTTATGTGTGTAAATAATAATAAATCCCGTTACTCTTCTGTACGTCTTCTTCCTCTTTGCATTCGGTCGCTTTAGAGTTTTCCAGATTGAGTAGCTGTGGCGCGATACGGCCAACGTTGGGTGAATCGGGTTTAGTGGGGAACAGCTGTTCGGCCGCGGTTATACATCCGCTCGGTAAAATAACATCTAATCCGCGGACCGTAACAATATATATAGTTGGAGGTGCCTGCAATATAAAAATCACTCATTCTACCAGTTTGAATAAGGAAAAGGAGTCATTCTGCTGTTTTGTGTCACTGTGTGTACCACAATGAGAATGGAGAAAAGAAAGGTTACACCTTCAGACACAAGGTACGACAGTTTCAACTCGCACCATCCGTCGCCAACTCAATGAAAGGGGGTTCTACGATAGGAGACCCAGGAGGACCCCACTGCTGAGAAAGTCTGACTGGAGGAGCCAAAACACACCTGAACAAGCCAAAATCCTTCTGGGAAAATGTCCTGTGGACAGATGAGGCCAAATTAGAGCTTTTTGGTAAAGCACATCATCTCTATGTTTACAGAAAACAAAATAAAGCCTTCAAATAAAAGAGCACCTTCCAGACAGTCAAACATGGAGGAGGTTTAGTAATGTTTTGGGGTCGCTGTGCTGCCTCTGACACTGGGTGTCTTGAATGTGTGGATGGCATCATTAAATCAGGAGATTACAAAGGTATTTTGGAGCGCAATGTTCAACCCAGTGTCAGAAATCTGGGTCTCCGTCAAAGGTCATGGGTCTTGCAGCAGGACAATGACCCCAAACAAGCTTTAAAAAAGCACCCAATAATGAGTGAGAGGTGTAGGAATCTCGTTCATGGCTATAGGAAGCACTTGACTGCAGTTATTTTGTCCAAAGGCTGCTACCAAATATTACGTCTAGGTTGTCAATAATTTTGTCAATGCCATTTATTTTTATTTTCTGATTTAAAATAATATTTTAAATTCTGAATCAAAAACAAAGGTTCTGTAATATAAACAGTGAAATAAAGAATTGTGGACACCAAATACTGTCAATTTCAACTTATTTTTGAAGAAGTTTGAAAAAAAAAAAAAATGCAAGGGTGCCAATATTTCGGGCCATGACTGTGTGTGTATGTATATATATATATATATATATATATATATATAAATAGTAAAAGGCAGTGTGAGTGTGTGTGTGTGAGTGTGCGAGTGAATGTGTGTGAATGTGTGTGTGAGTGAGTGAGTGTGTGAGTGAATGTGTGAGTGAATGTGTGAGTGTGTGTGTGAGTGTGTGTGTGAGTGTGTGTGAGTGAGTGTGAGTGTGTGAGTGTGTGAGTGTGTCCTCCATAACTCCAAAAACGTGAAACCTAGCAGCCCAAAACTTTGCATGCATACTTCAAGACTTTCAAGGGATTTGACGAATGAAAAATGGGTGTATGCATGTGTAAAACAACCTTTTTGAAAATAATTTAGGAGATGCTCAAAACTAAAACAACAAAAAGCGTCACCAAACTAGCAGTCTGCCATCTTGGTCAGCCCTCTGTCACATCGCTAGGTTCTTAAGCTGCCATTTTGTTTCGGCCTATTGAGATTGTTAACCCACAATAGGGAACATGAGCTGGGTTTAGACCGTCACAAGACAGGTTTCCTGCATCGTAGCTGCAAATACGGGTGGAAAGTTGAAAAAAAATAAGGGTATCCAGAGAAGAATAAGGTAAGTCTTGTGTTTGTAGCACTTATGGTTTTTGATTTATTTATGTTTTAAAATATAGGCGATAGGCCTCGCGCCTAGCCTTTGTCTTGGCTAGACATTAGGCCGTGCAGTTTTCGGTGAATAAAGTCGTCTAAATGAAGGTTTTTGTTGATGTTATGAATATCATTACATGGCTAAGGTTATAAGCTTTTGGATTATGTGAGGATGGGCGATGGATAGCTTATAAACCAGGAATTATGACTTTGTAATGAATTCCTTTAGGGAAAACATGGTTTTTGCTTTGAGCAGCCTCACAGGTTTATTTTAAATCTGTTTTAATTTATGTTTTCAGTTTTGGTAGGGATTTTTTTTTTTAGTGAATTTTATTTAGTGAATACATTTTGACGAACTTACGGCATTTTAAGGATTAAGAAGGGCAATGATGACCATTTCCTTAAATGCTTCGCGTGGCCTCATGGGTTTATTTTAACTCGCATTCTATTTCTGCTTTCGATTTTAGTCGCAAGTCAAGGTTGATAAAGGCCCTGGCAAAACAAATGCAGTGAAAATACAATGAATTTTGAACAACTTATGGCTTTTAACAACAACGTGGAGATTGATGGGTCAGAACATCTTCTCAAATGTTCTTCAGGGCCTCACGGGTTTATTCTAACTCCGGTTTGATTTCTGATTTGGGTCGCTGTTGTGGTTGAACTGTTGACTATAACACATTTGGTGGAAATCCGATAAATTTAGACTAACTTACAAACTCCAAGGATTTAATGTGGGAAATGATGATCATTACAAAGTTAAGTACATCCCACTCCCCTCCCTTCATATTCCCAGCACGAAGCAACTGTGATGCCCGTCAATGCCAGGTACTTTTGCTGGTGTGTATATATATATATATTTGAACACCGTCCCTAATCGATGATATAGTATTGAAAGCTATAGAAGGAAGTTGCAGCTGCTGAAACAAAATTAGAGTGCAGTGTTCAAGATAAGGTATTTTATTTCACAAATTATTTTAATCAATCGTAGTCCATCAAAGACGACCGAGCTCCAAGGTTAATTTACTTTTAAACGACGTACTGTAACTGCAATAATAGCAAAATCAAGAACTCATTTGAGAATAATTAGAAATCCAATTTGGTATTTTAAGGCATTTGAACACAATACACAACACACCTTTCGATGGAGATTGAATCGTCATGAAAAAATAAATAATCTACTGGCCAAAGATTCGGCACGCTGTACAGCATAGGTTAATAATTTTGCCCTTGCATCCTTACTCAGACAAAAAGAAAACAGTAAAGAATCACATTCAATAATCACTTACTAATCACTTTTTTTTTTGTTTTTTTTTTCTTCTTTTTTTTTTCTTTTCTTTTTTTTTTTTTTCTTTTTTCTTTTTTTTTATTTATTTTTTTTTCTTTTTTTCTTTTTTTTCTTTTTTTTTTTAACAGCCTCGGTGGGGCAATGGTTAGAACATCCTCCCCGAGTCTGAAAGGTCGACGGCCTAAACAGCCAGCCCAGTCATAAGAAAGACTAAAAACGGTAGTTCTGCTTCCTTGCTTGATGCTCAGCATTTGTAAAATGATAGAGAATGGACAAACAACTCTAAGTTGGTAATAATAGTGCAGGCTTTGATGGCCTCCTGCCACGTCAAGATTACTTGCAAGGAAACTCGTATTATCATTACTCTTATTATCAAGATAAACCTGAGAAAAGGTGGTGGCCACAAGCAAGAAAACAAATTGCATCACAAAGTGAGAAGGGAAAGGAAGGAAATGACGAGGTTCTGTTTTCAGTCTTTGCCAATATAAATTACAACGAGCAATGGAACAATGAACAACACCTTCTGGCTTTGCAAAATAAATAATAAAGCTGACTGATATGATAAGATCAGCTGATACATAGAAAACAAGGAAATACACCTCTTGCTGCCAATTGAACCCCTGTTCTCTGCATTTCTCTGGCTCTCCCACATTTCGATAAATAAATAAAAAACTTTTAATTCCTGGTTTACCTTCTTTTGATTAGATAAGGATTTTGCTTCACCTTTTGAGTGTCACAGCATTGCTGCAGACAATATCTCTCCCACCGGTACCAGCAAGCTGCCTTATTTGCTTGCTCGTGCATTTCATTTGAAATGCAACTCGGTGCAGGCTTTGTTCTTCGTCAATATAAAGCAATAGTAAAGCAAAGGCTGAGACAATCCGTTTGATTCTAATAATCCAAGACTAAGCGCACACACAACTCCCTTATATAATCACCTGGTTATCCACTGCATACATGGCAAAACTCAAGAGGAGATCCCCACAAGGCATTGCAAAGAGCCACTGGCAAAAAGAAGCAGCGTGTAAAAGGTCACATAGACTTGTAAAATAATATATCAGCAAAGGCACCAATTAAAGAAAGGAAGAAATACCAAGGGAGCCAATTTGGAAGTTTGGGGTTACAGTTTCAATCAACTTTTTTTTGAAGAGCAGGAGACATCCCTGCAAATGTCTCCTGCTGATCTTTCTCTGCTCTAATTGGTTCAGCCTCCTTTCTGGACATGCACTCTGCTCATTCCGTGCCTTGTCCTCTCCACGTTTTTGCAGGGCTCCCACGGTCCACCATCAACCCCCCTTCGGGTGAAACTACCTAAATCCAGGATCACTGCTCGTCTCGACTCATTTGTTCTTCGTTTTCCCCATCTGTGGAGCAAATTCCCTTATTCTCTTCGATCTCATTCTTCCCTCCAAGTCTGAAAGACAGCTGTTCACCACCATCTCAGAGGATCCCCCATTCAGATCACCATGATGTTTTCTACACTCATTAACCATCTCCCAACCCTCCCTCTTTCCAAATTTCCAGTTTTTCTTTCCTGAGAGTTTGCTTCTGTATCCAGTTTGTCCACCTCATGCATCGTCCCCTACCTCCAATTCATACCCACACCCTTTATTTGTCTTAGCCTCTATTTTATCCTTCGGCATTTTTGTTGCCGTTTCACTCTATTCTCTGCTGTTCCTTTTGCTGTGTGGTGTCCTGATCTGTTCAGTTCTCTAGCTTTTCCACGAGCCTTGACATTGTATACAAAAAAAAAAAAAAAAAACTTGCACAGATGAGGTCCATAAACACCATTCCTTCATCCACAAGGCTGATTAGAACAATATATGACAGCAGTTCATGTGTGACATGGACTTGATATTGTACAATGAAATTGTAGTTCAATGCTGAAATTTTATGCAAATAAATTCACACTGAGCAACTTATAGAATATACAAGAAGTGACATATCAACAATGGGTCAATAATCCAGGGTAAAACCAAGTTAGCAGCCAAGTCAAATCATTCAATTCCATGGAGCAGAGGTGCATCATTACATTTCTTTTGAAGGAGAACATCAAACTGGCTGAAATTCACACTCCAGTGTTTGCACAATTTAGTCATACAAAATTTTCACGTAGTTGTGCGTTTCAATAAGTCTGAAATGGCTTCAAGATGGCCATTTACCTCCTCTTGTCACCCCACCCCGCTACCAATTGTGATCTTTACCGCCCGCCCCACCTTCCTCTCCATCTTTTTTTCTTCCCAGGTTTTTCCCCCTTCTTGCCGTGGTTACGTTTGGATCAAGCTTGTTAACTCCCGTGTCCTCTCCCTCTTCGTTTGTTCTCATTCTTCTCCCACGTCCCTTTGTCTTGCCCATCACCCCTGATGTTGGTGACCTCCCCTCCCCACCCCCCCACCCTCCCCCGCCCCACTTTCACTTCTGTCTGTTGTGTGTTCTTGCTCTTACAACATTACACGAGCCTAGATTTTGTATGCAAAAAAAAAAACAAGCGTTACGCCTAGGTCCCTCGTCGGTGAAGTGATGCGAGTTGACAAAGTGGAAGATGCAAGGCGGCCATCTTGGATTTTGACGTGGAGACCCAATTTTCAATAGCGTTCTTCCTTATGCATAGATACACCCACACACCAGATTAGAAGTTGGTACTTCGCTTATTTTTCAGGATATTTCGCTCACAAGGTTCAGACATATATATGACGGCGGCCATCTTGGATTTTGACGTGGGGACCCAATTTTCAATAGCGTTCTTCCTTATGCGTAGATACACCCACACACCACATTAGAAGTTGGTACTTCGCTTATTTTTCAAGATATTCTGCTCACAAGGTTCAGACATATATATGACGGCGGCCATCTTGGATTTTGACGTGGGGACCCAATTTTCAATAGCGTTCTTCCTTATGCATAGATACACCCACACACCACATTAGAAGTTGGTACTTTGCTTATTTTTCAGGATATTTCGCTCACAAGGTTCAGACATATTTATGGTGGCGGCCATCTTGGCGTTTGACGCGGCGACACAATTTTCAATGGCGTTCTTCCGTATGCCTCGATATACCCACACACCGGATTAGACGTTAGTAGTTCATTTATTTTTCAAGATATCGTGCTCACAAGGTTTAGATATGGTGACAGCCATCTTGGATTTTGACGTGGCGACCTAATTTTCAATGGGGTTCTTCCATATGCTGAGTTGCACCCACACACCAAATTAGAATTCGCACGCACGGACGGACGCACACACGGACGGAGGGGAAAACCATAGTCCCCCTTTCGCTCCGCGGTGCGACGGGGGACAAAAAAAGAAGAAGATGTAAGCAAGTTGAAAGACCGAATTTCAAACAAAGACCGAATCAAAGACCGAAAGACAAAGACCGAAAGACAAAGACCGAATTTGTGAATGATCTTGTACATTCTCACATGCAGCCAACCACTCTGAATCAGAAAATCACCGTGGTACTAAACATTAAATTGCAGAAGATTTGAACATCAGTGTTGGCAGTGTGGGAAAATAAAAATCATTCCTTTGCACTTGAAATTAAATATTGGCAATGCATGGTATATTATACCAAAGGACCTCATGTTTCACTAAAAAGGCAAAGCACACAGCCAAATTGAACCAGGGTGCCTGGAATGCTACCAGGAAGGAGGGCTATTGTTTCTTGAAAATTGTGACATGTTATGAGAGCTGGCTCCATTATTTCACAGCAGAGACAAAAAAAGTAAACTAAAAACCAAACCAGCATGACATTCTTGATCCACACAACAACAACAACTACAACAAAGGTTCAAGGTTCAGCCATGAGCCAGAAAAGCTTTTGGCAACATCTTCAGGAGCTTAACTGCTTTATGTCGAATTTGATATGTGACAACCATTAATGCATCGTACGACAATGAACTTGTTACATAACAAAGTGAGACAAGCAATAAGCAAAGAATGACAAAGAATGACATGCTCAAAAAGAATGATGACAAAGTGAGGATTTACTACAATGGCCTCAGTCACATGACAAATGTAACGACTACTGCTGTCGTGGAGATGGGTTTGGAAGTCGACTTTCGATTTTGACCTCTCCGGACCACTCACAGAACATCTGGGTGGCATCAGGTTTACAAATAATGGAGACGTCAGAAAAATTGATTATGTCAAACCATGCGTCATGAAATAGCCGAGAGATTTTGTGGTATATAGCATTAAGGTATTACCACTTCACTGGGGCAAGTAGGTACATGTATCAGGGTAATACCTTGAGAAATTGGTGAGGTTTCATCAACTTCCACTTACTCGTACATTTTACAAAAAAATAAAAAGTTCACATCAGCCTCGAATTCCCTTCATATTCGAGTCATTATTTTATTGTTGGATGGAAAGCAGGTGATGGTGTTCAGAGAGATACCGAAGGGAATGTTACAAATCGGCTAACTTTTTAGCATTAATATCTCACAATCACTCATTTGCCCATAGGAACAATGTCTGAAAGGATTTTTTCAATGCTGTATTGACAAACCTTATGCAAAATATCAACAGGTGACGGGTTTCCCCAAAAATTGCCAAATGATGAAAACATGCCAAATGATGACAGTCCTCAAAGGGCCCAAGGTGAAGAATAAAAATAGCTAAAAAAAAACAAAAAAACAATGTGTTGAATGTGAGACAGAGCCATCAACATTCCATGAAGAGGAATTGCTTGGATAAGATACAGGCGAAGAGTATTATTTGACCTATTGGATCATTTTGCTAAACTCAGTGACTGCGATCACAGGCCATACACGTCACAATGCCCATGGGAGAAAAACTAGCCTATCGATGTGGTCCGAAGCTTGTTCCATCACCCTATAGGCGGATATGTTATCGTTAGGTCAGGAGACACGAAGAACACAAACAGGCACAAACATATCCTGTGTATAGAGACACCACTATGTCTGTTACATAGTTTTTGTTAAATGCATACAGTAATCGTTTATGATATTAGGTCGTGTTGTTTAACAGATAAGTTTTCATTTCTTCCTCACTTGGTCAGCAACCACTTTTCTCCCCCAACAACTAACAAGTCATCTTTCATGTCCACACACGTACAGGTGGGACTCTGGCGTCTTGTATAGATTTGATAATTTACATGCCTCTTAATTCGGGTTGTGTTGAGGCAAGTGAATGTGGCAAGGAAGGAGGGCCTGCATTGGACATACAAGTCATGTTCCACGGCACACTCAGGTAAGGGGATTTGGGGTGAAAGTTCTGGCACTTGCTTTTGTAACACGCAGAAAGCCATAACCCTCAGATGAGATGGAAAAATGCTCCGACTAAAGTAAACATTCAATACAACTCCGGCACCAAAATTGCAATGTCCATTTCCCACAATCTTGTATTTTGGTCAGGAATAGTCACCCCAACATCCTATCTTCTGAATAAATTACGTACTCGATCATGCCTAACATGTACAAGTAAACCAAGGAATTGGAAAATACTAAATTAGTGCTTTTGAGCAAATTTCATAATCATCATCAAGACACTACATTTCCCACTTCAAATCTTCCAACTTCCTTATCCCACCTCACCGGTGCAAGTCGCCAAATCATCGAATATCTATTGCCAAATAAAACTGCGTTCCCAAATAGATTCCGATGCTTTGAGACTTTTGGAGTCGCTACACACTTTTACATGCAGCAAGTGAATACGGTTACTCTACAATATCAGAACAACCTACAGCAAGCACTTAGCTTGGCTTTTCTTTTTTTCTTTTTTTGTATACTGAATCGAGGCTCGTGAAAGAGCTAACATTTACTTCACAAACAAATCAACCAGACAAACAAAATATATAAAAAGAGGGAGCGGAAAACAAGATGGGGAGAGAAAGGGAAGCACACAAACACAACATTTGAGAGCAGGGAGATGTGTGGAAGGGAGGGGGCTTGGGGGGGGGAGGCGTGGGAAGGGGGGGGGGAGAAGTACAAAACACAAGGACACCAAGGACTTCCAGGACAGAAGTTGGTATTTCAAAAAAATGGAATTGGGGTGAAATTAGTGGGGGTAGAAAAGATTAAGGTTTTGGATGGGGGAAGATAAGAGATGGTGGTGAACAGCTGTTTTAAAGACCTGGAGGGTGGAGTGGGATTGAAGAGAGTGAGGGAGTTTGTTCCAGAGGCGGGAGAAAAGAGGAATGAAGGAGTGAAGGTGAGCAGAGAGTCTTGATTTTGGCAGTTTGACCATAAGTGACCATAATTGACCATTGACCATGGCAGCTTTAAGATTACAAAACAGTTTTTGTAAAACTATCATTCCAATTAGCATTTTGGTGAATACAATCGGCTCCACTTAATCAGGTATAAGACAGTCAATAAATCCTGGTGAGTTTACATCACCAATCTTGCTTGCTCACTCGGCTCAAGTGTTAGATGGGAACGGAATGGGTTTGCCTGAGGGTACACACTACACAGGTATGCAAAGACAGAGGCAAACAACATATCTTATCTTACACCTCTTGCCAACACCCACGATACTTGCAAAACCCAACCCCTCCCCTTCCCAAAAGGTTGCCATTGATCCATCAAATTGTGAATTTAATTAATGTTAAAATTCACGATCTTCATCAAAGCTCGGGTCAATAGGATGAAAAGTGATGATTTTTCAGATGAAAATTGATGATTTTCGAAGTTTGACCTGGAGTTGACCTTTGACGTTTTGACCTCAAAATTAGTTGGTTTTCCAATTTAATGACTCGATATACAATCGCTGTTCAATTTTCAAGTCAATTGTATGAAAAATGGTGATTTTAGAAGCTTGACCTCCAGATGACAATCGACCTCAAAATCAATAGGCTTCTCAATTGTGACGACCTCTACAGCTTGGTGAAGGTTCATGACGATCGGTTTAGAATTGTGACCTGTAAACGAGTGACAAACAAACAGACAAGAAGACGTCATGCAGACCACAATACGGACGATGCCCAAACTGGCTTGAGAGGCCAGCTTAGAAATGTGGTTTTCCCAAGAAAGATCATGTCAGATATTGAGACCCAAAAGCTTGAGTGACAGAACTTCTTGGAGAGGATTGTTGAGAAAGTAGATGGGAGGGTTTTCCAGTCGGTCTTTTCGGAGAGATCTAGTTAAGAGTGTGACATTTGTCAGGATTGAAAGACATGTTCCACATGTTTGACCAGTTTGTGATTTCACTGAAATTAGATTTGTATCACTGAAAGATACCTGCCTTTTTCAACATCTCAACATTACAACTCCATTATTAACCTCCACATCGAGCAGGACCACTGCATTCTTCATATATAGCACCAGAAACCCATTTACTTCACATCATCGCCATTACCATGATGATGGTAGCAAACATTGCAGGCAACGTCGGTAGGGGACACCTGTGCCCCATTTTCATACAAAGCTGCCATGGCAGCAAAGCTTTACCAGGAACATGCAAGTCGTGCATCATGGAACCCTGGATATGTCCTCTATCGTACAGTACACCCAATTGTATCACTTGCGAAATAACAAATGGCGAGTGGTTAAAATTTAACCTGGACTTGTTTATAAAAGCAGTCATGCATGCCAATTAATCTTTGAGAGAATTTGTCTTATAAATCCAAATGTTGGCAACCAATACCCTTAGCTGCCACGTCTATCCTGCCTTAGTGCATGTACTGAAAAAAAATCAAGATGGCAGCAACTGAGATTAAGAGGATGGGACTGAATAATTATGACATTTCTGATCAGCTAAAGCTTCAACCCAGTTTAATTACAGACAATTACAGACAATTGGCTGCACAGTTTAGTGATAATTACCTGCGTTATTGCATGTCAAGGAAAACTGTATTAAAGGGTGCATCGAGCAGCACTCTTCGTATAATATACTAGCAGGGGTAGCCGGCGTTGCCCATTTCTGTTCTTATCCTGTTGGCATTTTGAAGAAATCAATTTTTTTTTTCCTTCTATTTTTTTGTGGGGTCTAAAACACTTTTCCACACTAAGGACTTGGGTCGGGAATCATTTGATATTATCTTTAACATAGCTAAAAGGCTTAAGAACTAAAATACAATAAAATAAAATCAAAATCAAAATTTTAGCTCACCTGGAACATAGTTCCAGGGAGCTTATGCAATGGCGCGTCGTTCGTCAATTCGTAAACACTTACAACCTATTCTCCGAAACCGCTGATGGGATTGTGACCAAACTTGGCACAAATGATATTTGGTATGTTGTGACAAGTTTGTTCACAGCATTAAGAGAATCGAAGTCTACAGGGATATATGGTGGGGGGGGGGGGGGGGGTCAAAGTGGGCCCAGGTTTGACCCTCCCCCCCCCCCCCTCCCCAAATAAGTATTTGCTTTCTTCTCAGAAACTACACATACAATTCCGATGAAACTTGACCACAATGTACCGTTCATCACCCGTGATGTACCAAGGTTTGTTCCTGACATTAAAAAATAAATTAATAATAATTAAAAAAACTGAGGTCTAAGGCAGTCTATGGGGGGGGGGGGCGGGTGGGTTTGCCCCCCCAAATAGGAATTTGCTTTTTTCTTAGAAACTACACACAATTTTGATGAAACTTCACCACAACCTTCAACACCCATGGTGTACCAAAGTTTGATCATGGCATTAGAAAAATTGGGGTCTGAAGAGTTATATGGGGTGGGGAGGGGTGGTTGCCCCCACCCCCCCCCCCCCCAAAGTTTTTTTTTTTGTTTGCTTGTTTATGGTCTTATAATTACGTAGTATGATTGTACATGCTACCCTGTCTTCTAGAAACCATTTTAATTGGTTTAAAATACCTTTAGTCAGTGCAGTATACTGCTTTATTCTACCAGGTGAATCCCAGGGGTATTTACCTATTTTTCAAAAACATTTTTTGCCTAAAACACTCCCCGACACTAACTGATGGACTCAAAGTTTGACAAAGATTCGTTTGGCCATATCTGAGGGAAAATGGCAACACGACACATATATACACACACAGGGCTCCTATAGTGCAGATATCACAATGTTTTAACGAACGAGATGAGGAAGAACCATGGTCTTGCCCTTGTTGTGTATACATTTAAAGTAGCTCTAGATACTGAAAACTCACTGATAGAAGAGGTGCGTTGCCAAAACTAAATACTATAAGAAGTAAAGCGGTTTATTAAATGTAAATACAAGCGTACACAAGTATTAAAAAAGATCCAGGTCAAATTTGAACAACCTTTGTATTCAGAGGTCAGTCAGTGATTTGGTAATACAGTAGTTTATAGCATGATGTTGTTGGTGAGGATAAAGACATAAAAGTGGAGAGCTTATCTTCTTGAAATGAATGCTGTTGCCACCAAATCAAACAACCTGTTAAAAGAAAAGACAAAGACCAAAAAAGAAAGAAATAAATATAAAGGAAACTTAAATCGGCGATAGTTATAACCATTTTTTCCCACAACTCGTGGATTAAAATAAATAAGTAAATAAATAAAATAAAAAATTAAAAAAAAACTGAGGAAGGGGGTCCTTTAAAATCTGCCACTTCTTCTAAAAGTGTCAATCAATTTACTAGATAGTGCCATTGCTGATACAAATAAAAAACATTTACCTTACTGAAGCAAATTAATGCAAGACTAAGGTAAAAAATAAAGATAAGAATCAAAGCAGGAAGCTTTCAAATACTGGGTGCGAATTTGAGGTGGCTGGCCAAGTGAAGTTATTTATGGGTCACCATGTGCTGAAGTAGTAAATAAGGACCCCCAAAAAATAAGCACATTTCGTCTGTACATGGCATCTGTTATCACTCGAAATCTGAATGAGCTCAACAGCTGTGAAAACACTACAGGAGCTTTGAATCAATTGCGGCCTCAGCACAGTTAGAACTACTCAACCCAATCACCAGTGATCCTCAAAAGAGCAGGCCAACAATCGGAGTGCTTCACACACAGCACGTATATGATCACGACATCGTAATCAAATATACGGTTGATATACACACACACACACACACAAATATATATATATATATATATACATATACATATACAGGAGGAGCGTGTACACCAGTCACATGCACGATAAAGATATTCGTCCTCATCAATGTACCTCAACATAAATTACAAAGACATTAGAAGACAATGGACAACTACATACAAGATTGCTCCATCTCTAGTGTTTTGCCCAAAGACAGGTTCAATGCTGCCAAAGTATCATGGAAAGGATTATACTAGGTGGGTTGCTTTTGCCCCAGCCATCATTAGGGCTTGAGTTTTGCAATTTGGTTGATGTTCCCACCACAACTCACCTACTCTGTTGAAAGAAACCAAAGGATTATTTAAAGTCCACCTGTAATCAGTGGTAGTGCGCGAGTGTCCACCTTGATATCCATTGCAAGTACGGCACACTTTGTGACATCAACACCCTGCTGGTGAAACACAAATCTGACAGTTTATACCAGGATGGAGAAATGAACCCAGACTAGACAGCTCAAAGTTAAGTATGCTACTTCTGCTGCATCCTTTCAGATCTCAACATAATATATGGGATTTGTACTCCCAAAGATAGAATTTTGGACTCCCAAAATCAAGACTCTCTGCTCACCTTCACTCTTTCATTCCTCTTTTCTCCCACATCTGGAACAAACTCCCCCACTCCCTTCAATCCCACTCCTCCCTCCAGGTCTTTAAAACAGCTGTTCACCACCATCTCTTATCTTCCCCCATCCAAAACCTTGATCTTTTCTACCCCCGTTAATTCACCCCAGATCCACTTTTTTGAAATACCGACTTCTTTCCTGGAAGTCCGAGCAGTGTCCATGTGTTTTTTTTTTTACCTCTCCCACCCCCCGTCCCCCCCCCCCTTCCAATGCCTCCTCCCCCCCAAAGATCTCCCGATGTCCCTGCTCTTCAGCTCCCTTTATCATGTTTTATGTTTTATGTGTGTTTGTCTTTTTGTGATCAATGTTAGCTCTTACACGAGCCTCGACCTTGCATACAAAAAAAAAAAAAAAAAAAAAAACCCTTGATTGTTGATCAGCAGATAGAGTTAGTTAAATGAAAACATATTCATGTGTTCATGTGATATGTGATAGCTTACATGTGATAGCTTACAAATGTTTTCCCCTTAAGTGTCACACAAATAAGTTAACTACACAGTAACCACAATGCTGTAAAGAACACGTCTTGTGGGGTCGTGTACAATATTTGTTCTTGACAAGACAGCCTACATACATACACTATCTGTCAAGAGATTTAGAACACCTCAATTTTTCCAGTTTTTTATTGAAATTTACGCAGTTTAATGTCCAGTGAATAACCTGAAATGGTACAAAGGTAAGCAGAAAAACTGCTCGAGGTAAAAAAAAAAAAAAGTTTAGGTTAGCAAAAACGGGAAAATAATGTAAATTGCACAGTTATATTGTAAAAAAAAAAAAAGGCCTTCTTCAGGGAACAGGTAATGGGTTAACAACTTAGTTGTTCTGCAGCAATGTAAGTAAATTAAGCCTTGAAACTTGATGCAAACAATTCTTACAGGTGTCCCAACCTCTGCTGATTACTTGATAGCAAACCCCCTGTCTGTATAAAAGCAATATTGGAACAGACTGTTATTACACCCTCTGAAGCATTATTTGGATAATATTGCACTGCAGGAAGTAGTATATTGGAAACTGAAGGAAACTGACAGGAAGAGGTCTGGCAGACCCAAAGCCACAACAGAATCAGAAGACAAGTTTCTGAGAGTCAACAGCTTGTGTGATAGGCGGCTCACAGGACAACAGCTTCAAGCACAGCTTAGCACTGGTGGAAGTAAGCAAGTCTCCGTTACAACTGTGAAGAGAAGACTTTGAGCTGCAGGTTTGACAGGTCGAGTGGCAGTAAGAAAACCATTGCTGAGATGGCAAAATAAGAAAGAGGTTTGCCTGGGGCATAAAGCACCGCCAGTGGACTATTGAAGACTGGAAGAAGGTCTTATGAACCGATTAATCAAAATTTGAAATCTTTGGTTCATCATGCAGGGTTTTTCTACACCGTCGAGTAGGCGAAAGGATGGTTCCTCAATGTGACACCAACTGTCAAACATGGAGAAGGAAGCGTGATGGTCTGGGGCTCTTTTGCTGGATCCAGAGTCGGCGACTTGCACAGAGTGACTGGCACCCTGAACCAAAAGGGCTACCACAGCATTTTGCAGCACCATGCAATACCCTCTGGTATACGCCTAGTTGGTCAGGGGTTCTCCTACAGCAAGATAATGACCCGAAACACACTTCCAGGCTATGTAAAAACTACCTTCGAGGAAAAGAACAAGACGGGAGGCTCAAATCATGGAATGGCCAGCACAGTCTCCACACTTAAACCCCATCGAGCTGGTTTGGGATGAACTGGACAGAAGGGTGAAAGCAATGCAACCTACAAGTGCAACACATTTGTGGGAACTTCTGCAACAGTGTTGGGAAGAACTTCCCGAAGAATATTTGATTTGCATTGTAGAAAGAATGCCACGAGTGTGTTCGGCGGTTATATCTGCAAAAGGTGGCGACTTTGCCGAGTCAAAAACTTAAATTCAATTTTGTTAAACAAAATGATTCTATGATTTCTTTTTCATCTCCAATTGTTTATTTGTTCTATGCTTAATTTCAGAGTACATTGAGACATTAAAACTGCGTAAATTTCAATAAAAACTGGAAAAATTGAGGTGTTCTAAAACTTTTGACCGGTAGTGTACATACATTGGCAGAATGACAGCCTCAACAACTTTTATTAGACTTCTCCACCACATGAACTGACAGAAGTTAAACAACACCCCGTTTACCTTTACCCATTGACCAATGCCATGCATGGCCTTCACCCATTTACTAAAGGCTCAGAGCCTCCGTCAGGCATCCACAGTCGCAGGGGGCCACCCACATCAGCTAAAGCATCTTTAAAATCCGGTTGTGCAACATAAAAATCTTTAAAATGATGTTTGCAGGGCTTTATCCTGCAATATGAGCTTTGCGCCCCCCGCCCCCCCTCCCGTGAGGTTTGCAGGAAGCTACCCACATACCCAGCAGATACTCTGCATAGGCCGAGATACTTGACACGTCTGATTTTTCCAGGGGACGCCACGAATTGTATACAACACGTTGTGGGATGGCACACAGTGATCGAGTTTGACCCACAAGAGCAAACACATTTTGTGCAACAATTCGGGTAAAATTTGGATGATGTACCCAATCCAGTGCAATGTCTACACTCGTTTCCAAAGCAAAGGATCGGTGCTCGGCTTTCAGAAGAGAATGCACCGAGTGCTTAACCATCGTCTTTCCTGGCATTAGTTGTCAGGGCAGGAATTCAGAATGGGTGCCGGCACACAATGGCCTACTCTTGTGAAATGTCTTCAACATCTGACAGTAAACGCCAGCAGAAGGGACCGCGACTTAATGGCGAATTCATTGGTGCAACGGCCTTGCCTGTGAAAAACAACAGACAGCTTTATAGTCCGGTCAAAAATCGTATCCAGACTACAGCCCCCGAAGGCAATAAGCTACTAGTCCGAGTTATCCTGTCAACGAACGGACAATGAATGCCAACCTTAAAATGTCAACAAGCATCTATATAAACCAGATGGCTTTAAGAGTTCAGTTTTGTCGCTGGCATACCAATACAGCTGTCCGATAAATACTTCTCTTTCAGCTAAAAGACAAAAAAAAAAAAAAAAAGAAAAAAAAAGGGAGGTCAACAGGTCATGCTTACTTAAAATGTCAACAAGCATCTATATAAACCAGATGGCTTTAAGAGTTCAGTTTTGTCGCTGGCATACCAATACAGCTGTCCGATAAATACTTCTCTTTCAGCTAAAAGACAAAAAAAAAAAAAAAGGGAGGTCAACAGGTCATGCTTACTTAAATACGAGCAAGGAACTTTAAAAGAAGCCTGAAACTCAGCATTGAGTCAGCAATCCTCACATTGCATCCAGAACTCTGTTAAGGCTGTTAAAGAATCCAGGCTTACACAGCAAATCTGATAGTAAAGTGGACATGCAACAACAGCTACGTAAACACAGATGTACCATGCTGGGGATGGTAAAACAATCAGCCAAAGTCCGATAGCAAATCCATTGTACAAGTAAATTGGCGCATCCCATCGTAATACATCTCAAGCCTACTTACCCACGTGGGGCAAAAAAATGTTACGAAAACAAGATACAGGAATGCAGGACAACCCACCTCCCTCACACACATTTTTCAAGTAAAGTTCAACGAGACACGCACACACCATATTATACATTATTATACATCATCCGCTACACAGAGCATATGTTCTGCCGAAGCACTTTCTTGGCTATGGTTAGATTCCTGGAGGGGTCAGCACTCCACTATAACGATTCTTGACTGAGGGTGCAGGAATATATATATTTTTTTTTTTTTAACGATTTTGACCAGGGAGCCAGCGAACACTCGCGTAGGACATCGTATGACCTTTAAGGTCCACCAAATAATGCTCGACAGATGGGACGCCCAATTTAACATCCATCTAAGGGCCGGAGCACTAGCCCTGCCTGCGAGACACCTTGGAGCTGGGTCATTATTTGAACCCAGGCTAGACATGACAGAAGTAAGTGTGCATACCTCTACACTTTCCAACACGAGAATTACATATTTATTTATTTTTTCAACCAAGTGCTTTTCGTAAGTACTTTGTTCAAAAATGAAAAGAAACTTTGGCACATATTGGACGATTGTGACTATCACGGGTGTAGACCATTCCGAATGTCCCTTGTGATTCGAAAGATGTGATTCGAGTTTGGAGGTCTCGTTAAAAACCTTCATAACAACCTATGTAATGCACACGTCACCATTTAATGTGCTGGTTGTCTTATAGCTCTGGATATGGTGGTGGTTGAGCACAGTCTTTGCAGAGCATCGACAAACTCGCGGCAAGTCGTGAAGGTTTCCAGGCCAACGAGAACCAGTCCTGGACAGGTCACCATTTCGTCTCATGGAACTCATACAGCCAACACCACCCACCTTGAGCATCCATAGTATACCGAAGCACACAGGTAAAGGTCATTTACAATGCAGCAAAGGCTTCAACCCACTCAACCACAAAGGTGCTCAAAGACGACCATGAGATATTAGGAAACAACAGCGATGAACGTGAAGGTGCAGCATGTGGGACTTGAACCAGAGGCCACAACCAAACAGGACTGCCACCGATATCATCATTGGCCCGGATGTTGAACGGTGTTCCAATGAGTAAAACTTCCTATTACAAGTTGTACTCCACAGTGTACACTCAAAACATCGTTTCCTCTGCATCAGCAGCTTCGCACCAGTCACCACGGGATATATCAAATAGAAAACAAGTGCATGGTAATAACAAGCATCATCACGCTCAATTTAAACAGGTTTAAAAAATGAAGGCACCGCCAAAGTGCACAGCTGTCTAGCAGGCAAGACCCACTGGTCCGATGTGTGTTTTTCTCGTCTTTTGTGCCTTACCTTTTGAATACGAAACTAAACCATTCCAGGTACAGGTAGAACCGGTATTTTGCCATTACAAATTACATCATCTTTCAATTCAGACTCGTAGCTTGGGAGGCTGGTTCGGACGACCCAACAACCTAGATCTTCGTCACGTGGATAGAAATTAATGTCAGTAGTTGTAGTAGTAGCTGATGCTGATGTTCTTGTTGTTGCTACTGCTATCGTTGTTTTTGTTGCTGCTATTGTTGTTGTTGTTGTTGTTGCTATTGTTGTTGTTATTGATTACCTGGCGAGTTGGCATATCAATCTGTCTCGACCCACAGGGTTACCTTACCAATGCACCTTGGAGTATTGGACGATCCCCTGCCCTTTTGTAAACGCATACAAGTACCGGTACCTGGCTTTATATGTACCAGAAAAGCACAGATACACGCAAACAAAAACACACCCTAAACCCCACTCGTTTTGAATAAAAACTTCAAGAAAAATAAACAAAACACCAATGGGGTGCGCAATGCCCTGTTAGAGTACCTTCCGTGTGCGCAATGCCCTTTTAGAGTGCCTTCGGTGTGCGCAATGCCCTAAGTACCTTCTGCCCGCAAGGGAGGCTCGGAGAACACGGCCATGACATACAGTACCGGGATTGCGTAACCAGGGAGGACTCGGTGACCGGCTGTCTCCCCAAGCCAAACTACAACTACAAACAAAAAAGGGACGAGCCGGGCACCGTCACGTCCCCTACCCACGTTCAAAGACAACTTTAGAAGTTTCTCGGCGCTTCGCAGGACCGACGGATATAAATCTACACGCACCGTCGCTTCGTAGGCTACATCCACTCTGGACCTACCGGGAAGCCAACGAGAGCACGATATGGTAGACAGGAGATCACCACGAAGCAGCAAAGGCGAAGTGTCGTCCCATCAGACCACGCGACGATGTTACGAGACGGACGGGACGGTGAACCGAAGCCACGCCTATTTCTTGACACTGAGCAGGATTCACCTGGTCGCGTCACGAGCGCAGGGCGGGGTTCGGGACTCAACACGCACACGTGACACAACTGCAGAAACGACTCGCTTCTTGCACCCACATCGACCGGTGTGCACTTCTGCGGCGATGACGGAATCAGTCAAATAAAAAGGGCCGTTAAACTGAGGGTCCAAGTGAGTGCTGCATCCTGGAGAACGCAGTCCCAAGTTCCCTGCTTATTGTGAACTGCTTTAACATAAACTGCAGGTGTGAGCAAGCTCCTGGATATATATGTATATGTATATGTAAATATATATATATATATATATATATATATATATATATATATATATATATATATATATATATATATATATATATATATATATATATATATATATATATATATACACATATTGTTGTGGATTTGAGAATCCTGTGTTGGTAAATATGACCCTAGTGTAATGATTCCTTGTAAATACCTCCGTTTTGTGTGTAAAGGTCAAAGGTCGTCCCCTTAGTTAATCCATCGCATGCACGTAGAGAATCATATACCCTTCTAAATAGTTATTTCTTATTCTATGTTAGTATAAGGCTCTGTCTCCCATTAATTGACACTGCATTGCACCGAGTTGAAATAAGATAGATCCCCTCTTTCAAATTCCCTCAAAGCCTCCCTTTCCAACGGCATTTATTGCCAAAACCTCCATTTCCAACTGCGTCATTGCCATTCGCATTGCCAACTGCATTCGCCCTCCATTGAACACGCAGTCAAGCCCACAAACAAGGGCGTTGCCCACCCCTCGTCATCAGAAGGTGGAGCCAGCGAGCCCCCACCAGCCAATCAGGGCTGGTGAGATACCATCACGGGCGTGGCGCGCATTGATCTCGAAGCGCGTTATAAAAGTGCCCGCGCAAGTCTATTAAAAGAGAGGAGCGCAAGAGTTCAGTTGAGGCAGTCCACCGGAGCCCAGTTGAGTCGAGTCCAGTTGGAGCCGAGGACCGAGGAAGCCCCCCACAGCAGATGAGTAAGGAGTCAACTGCAGCTGAACCAACCGCAGCTGGGTGGGGTTGAGCTTTAACGGCAGTTAGAGCCGCGGCCACGAAGCAACACCGCCGTGCGAACGGAAGTGTGGAGAGTCGGCGGCTGCTCACTCCCGGCCCGGCCGTTCTCCTGCGTCCAGCTGAACCTTCCAGCCCTGTGGTCCCACCTCCTCATCCGTCCAGCCATCCACCTCCTGCCATTCCTGTCATCATCCCCGTGTAAGTCTGACTGTAGTCTGTTTGTCCGTGTTGTCCTGGGTATAAGTTAAGCCTGGATAGATAAGTTAATATTTGCACTGTCTTCTTCTTCTTCTGTAAATTATTTTCGTATTTTTCCTTCTTCCTTGGTTTCTTTGGTCTTGTAAATATTAGTAATAAATTAGATTTGTTCTTCCTTACCTTCTGGTTTCCTCGCATCCGATCGTCTTTGTGATTTCCCCCTTGAGTAGCTGTGGCGCGATTTTGGCCAACGTTCAGAATCGGGTTTAGTACTTGCTAACGGTTCGAGCCGCGGGCTGCCATCCGCTCGGCAACATAACATCTTGTCCGCGGTCTCGAACGAGGTTGCTCACCTGCCTCTCTGGAGGGAGCTGGGCAGCTTCAGGACTCACATCGGTCAGTCGCAGACAAGGGGATTAATCCCCCCTTGGTAAGGGGAAAAAGGGCCGACGGTGAGATCCGTAACAATATATATATATATTGTAGGAGCTGTGCTCCCACGTAATCGGGAGAATGGACGCGACAAAAAGCTGGAATTCGTCCGAGTTTCTTTATTGAAACAAAACAACTCGGGTACTCTGAAAAGCCCGTTTTTCGGGCAGCAATATATATACACACATTATCCCGGAGCGTTTGCCCGGGAAAGGCGAGAGGGGGCGTGGCCGGGCGTCCTGGACGAGCCCGGAATGGTGATCGCTCCGCGTCCTTGGTAGATGCAAGGCGATTGTGGAAACCAGCGGTAGCCGCGACACACGTCCCCCCAGAATCGACTTGCACCGGCAGGGTCAATTTAAGGGGGGTCCTGATGACCCGGCCGAAGCGACCCCTAGCGGGTCGTGGGGGGGGGGGTCCGGTGTGGTGGTTGACGGTCGAGTGGGGGGCACCGTGGACGGGGGGCGGCCTCGCCGCGGCGGAAGGGCCAACCGTGGCGGTTGGTCGATGTCCACATGCGCCGGCTTGAGGCGGTCCACCGCAATCCGGTCCGACCTGCCGCCGATGTCGATGACGAACGACTTGGCGTCCCGTCGCAGGACCCGGAAGGGCCCGTCGTACGGCGGCCGGAGTGGCCCCCGATGTGCGTCATGATGCACAAAAACGTACTCCGCTGTGCGAAGCGCAGGGGGGACGTAGGACTGGGGGTCACCGTGGTGGGACGTTGGCAAGGGGGCAAACCGTCGGGCGGCCTCCTGGAGGTCTGAGCGCTGGTGAGTTGCGGACCAGGGACTGGTAGTGTCGGGCACGAATTCGCCCGGGACGCGTAGCGCCTGGCCGTAGACAAGCTCGGCGGTGGATGCCCGGAGGTCCTCCTTGGGGGCCGTGCGGAGGCCCAAAAGGACCCACGGCAGCCGGTCGGCCCAACCGCCGTCCTGAAGGCCGGCCATGAGCGCGGCCTTCATGGAGCGGTGGAATCGCTTGCACAACCCGTTGGCTTGGGGGTGGTAGGCCGTAGCACAGTGGAGCTTGACCCCCAGGTTGCGGGCGACCGCGCCCCACAGCTCGGAGGTGAACTGCGGGCCGCGGTCTGACGAGATGTCCGCCGGTGCGCCGAAGCGGGCGACCCAGGTGGCGATGAAAGCCTGCTCCACGTCGGCGGTTGTGGTGGAGACGAGGGGAATGGCCTCCGGCCACCTGGTGGTCCTGTCCACCATGGTGAGCAGGTGTGTGAACCCCCGTGATGGGGGGAGGGGGCCCACCAGGTCCACGTTGACGTGGTCGAAACGTCGTTCGGGCACGGTGAAAGGTGCCAGCGGGGCCTGGGTGTGTCGGTGGACCTTGGCCTGTTGGCAGGCTGTGCAGGTGCTGGTCCAATCGCGGACGTCCCGTCGAAGGCCGTGCCAGACGAATCGCGCCGACACCAGCTTCTGGGAAGCTTTCCGGCCCGGGTGGGAAAGGCCGTGGAGGGAGGCGAAGATGCGGCGTTGCCAGGTAACGGGCACGATGGGGCGAGGCTGGCCTTGGGAGACGTCGCAGAGCAGGACAGTGTCCGCGAAGGGGATGTCGGCCAGGCGGAGGCCCTTGTCCGCCGCCCGGAGGGCTTGCACCGTGGTGTCGGTGGTTTGGTCCGCCGCCATAAGCGCGAAGTCCACGCCGAGGTGGACCGCGTTCGCGCTGGCCGGAGAAAGACAGTCGGCCACGGCGTTGTCTTTGCCGGCGACGTGCCGGATGTCCGTGGTAAACTCCGACACGGCGGAGAGGTGGCGCTGTTGGCGGGCCGACCATGGCTCCATGACCTTGGCCATTGCTTAAACCAACGGCTTGTGGTTGACGAACGCCGTGAAGGGTCGGCCCTCCAGGAGGTGGCGGAAATGGCGAATGGCCAGGTGTAGACCGAGGAGCTCACGGTCAAACGTGCTATATTTGAGCTCGTTCGGCCGGAGCTGCCGGCTGAAAAAAGCGAGTGGCTGCCAAACCCCGTTCACCCATTGCTCATGTATGGCGCCCACCGCGTAGTCGGAGGCATCCCTGGTGAGGGCGATGGGAGCGTTGCGCACCGGGTGAGCGAGCAGTGTTGCGTCGGCGAGGGCCCGCTTTGAGCTTTTGAAGGCCGCGTCCATTGCTGCGGACCAGACGATGTCGTGCTTGGCCGGCTTGCCCCGGAGGGCTTCGTAGAGGGGCCGCATGAGTTGAGCAGCGCGGGGCACGAAGCGGTGATAGAAATTCACCATTCCCAGGAATTCCTGCAGGGCCTTTATGGAGCGGGGACACGGAAACGTGGTGATGGCCTCGACCTTGGTTGGCAGCGGCACGGCCCCGTTCTTGGTGATGTGGTGGCCCAAAAAATCAACGGCCGTCGTGCCGAAGTGGCATTTGGCCGGGTTGACGATGAGGCCGTGCTCGCTGAGGCGCCCGAACAGTGTTCGGAGGTGGAGGAGCTGCTCGGCCCTGGACGTGCTGGTGACGAGGATGTCGTCCAGGTAAACGAAGAGGAACAGCAGGTCACGCAGCACGCCGTCCATCAAGCGCTGGAATGCCTGAGCCGCGTTCTTGAGGCCAAACGGCATCCGCAGGAATTCGAACAAGCCGAACGGCGTGATGACGGCCGTTTTAGGGACGTCGGCCGCCCTGACAGGTACCTGGTGATATCCCCGTGTGAGATCGATTTTTGAAAAAATGACCCGTCCTGCCAGACGGGCGGAGAAGTCTTGGATATGCGGGATCGGATACCTGTCGGGGGTGGTAGCGTCGTTAAGGCGGCGGTAGTCGCCACATGGGCGCCAGCCGCCCCCTGGTTTTGGGACGATGTGTAGTGGCGAAGCCCACGCGCTATCGGAGCACCGCACGATGCCGAGGTGTTCCAAAGCGTCGAACTCGGCTTTGGCCATGGCGAGCTTGGCTGGGCCGAGGCGGCGGGCTCTGGCGTAGACCAGCGGGCCCGTAGTTGGTATGTGGTGCTCGATCCCATGTCGTACTGCGACGGCCGAAAACGTCGGCCGCGTGAGGGCCGGGAACTCCGTGAGCAGGCGAGCAAACTCGTTCGCCGCCGGGAGGGCGCATGCCAGCTCGGTCGGAGCGGAGCTGCGCAATGTGCATACCAGGGAGCTGAAGGTCTCGGCGTTGATGAGGTGACGCCGTTGGACGTCCACCAGCAGTCCGTGTGCGCAGAGGAAGTCGGCGCCAAGCAGAGCCATGGGCACGCTTGCGGTTACAAAAGTCCAATTAAAGCGTTGGCCGCCGAAGCAGAGGGTGACGTTGCGCGGGCCGAAGGTGCGGATGGCCGATCCGTTGGCCGCAACCAAGGAGGGGCCGCAAACCGCGGACTGCCTGTCCTGATCGGAGGCGGGTATGACGCTCAGTTGGGCGCCGGTGTCGCACAGGAAGCGCCATCCGGACGCTTTGTCCGTGATGAAAAGTAAGTTGCCCGTGTGGCCGGCGCTCATGGCTGGTAATGAACGCCGGCCCGCCGAAGGTGCACGGGGGTCGGCATGTCCGGGCCTTCTGACCGAACCTGGCATGATAGTAACACCACGCTTGGTCAGGTGGAGGTCCCGGTCGCCATGCTGGGGGTGGTCGGCTCGGCGTAGCGGCCGCCAATTGCGTCGGCAGTTCAGTCGTCGACCGTGCCGGGTGCTCGGGTGCCATGGGCGTTGCGTCGGACGGCGGTGGGCCCCAGGTCGCTGCTGCAATGCGTTGGCCTGCCGCGGAGATCTTGTCAGCTTCCCTGGCGAGGGCGCGGGGATCCGTGATCGTCGTGCTCGCCAGGGCAAGGCGTACCGGGCTAGGCAGCTGACGTAGGAACAGCTCCCGGAACAGGAATGCCGGAGAGTGCTCGCCGAGCAGCGAAAGCATGTAGTCCATTCACTTGGACGGGCGCGTGTCGCCGAGCTCGGGCAGGTCGAGCAGGCGCCGTGCGCTTTCCACCGATGAGAGCGCGAAAGCGTCGAGGAGGAGCTTTTTAATCGGGCCGTATTTGTCCGCGGCTGGCGGGCTCTCGAGGAGGCTCAGGGCGCGGGCCGCGGTGGCTGAGCCGAGCGCTGCTACCACATGGTGGAAGCGGGTGTCGTCGGCCGTGATGCCTCGCAGGGCGAACAGGGAGTCCGCCTGGGCGAACCAAACTGCCGCGTGAGCCTCCCAGAAGGTAGGCAGCTTGAGGGCAACTGCCGTGTCCATGTCGGTAGGTCACCAATGTAGGAGCTGTGCTCCCACGTAATCGGAAGAATGGACACGACAAAAAGCTGGAATTCGTCCGAGTTTCTTTATTGAAACAAAACAACTCGGGTACTCTGAAAAGCCCGTTTTTCGGGCAGCAATATATATACACACATTATCCCGGAGCATTTGCCCGGGAAAGGCGAGAGGGGGCGTGGCCGGGCGTCCTGGACGTGGCCTGGCAAGTCGAGGGCGGGCATGCCCAGGCATGCCCGGGCGTCCCGGACGCAGCCTGGCAAGTCGAGAGCGGGCCTGCCCGGGCGTCCTGGACGAGCCCGGCATGGTGATCGCTCGGCGTCCTTGGTAGGTGCAAGGCGATTGTGTAAACCCAGCGGTAGCCGCTACAATATAATATAATATATATATATATAAAACACAGTTTGTGTGTGCGTGTGTATGTGTGTGTGTATGTGTGTGTGTGTGTGTGTGTGTGTGTGTGTGTGTGCGTGTGTGTGTAATGTTACCGATAGACTCCTAAACGGAGAGGCTCACGTACTTGATATTTGGCACAGACATGGCCATTGAGCCTGGGACGAACATGGCTGACCTAAAAATTTATTTCATAATATGTTTTTACCATATTTTTATCTCAGCGCGAAATATTATGACCGGAATCTGACCGGAAGCAGAGCAGCGCGCTGATTCGCTCAGAGCGATCACGTGATGTTCGTTGCCGCCATTAACTCAGTTACGCGTTCGCACGTATTTCAGAGCGATTGCGTTTTTGCCGGGTACTTCTGCATGATTAGCATTTAGCATGATTTAGCATGTTTCACATAGATTTGTTTTCAGCGAGCAGAAGTACCCAGCATTGTACGAATAATATATCGATTGTGCCGTGTAGGGCGGAGTGATGCCGCTGTGGGAGGGACCGAGCAAGGTCGCTGTGGGCGGGACCGAGCGAGGTCGCTGTGGGCGGGCCCGGGCGAGATCGCTGTGGGCGGGGCCGAGCGAGGCAGCTATGGGCGGGGCCGAGAGAAGTTGCTGTGGGCGGGGCCGAGCGAGGTCTGCGTTTGTGCGTTGCCGTTGCCGTTGCCGTTGCCTGGTATAAAAAGATGGTGCTTGATGCTGTCTGCGTCAAGATACGGACTTGATGTCCATATCTTTACAACAGACATTCCAATGATGATGATGATAAATGTAATACCACTCAAGGAAGGCCCACAACTCAAGAGAGTGGAAAAAACAATAAAATGAACAAAAATACGGGGAAGGAGAAGCAACCACTCAGAAGAATGACAGAAAATCATTTCCCTTAAATGTACCGTGTTCACCAACTAGCACGACCAGATACAGGACACCAAAATAATTTCCCTTACACATATCGTGTCCACCAACCAGCAAGACCATACCACTTACCTCTGGATCAAACTGTATTGCAAATATTCAAACGGTTTTTACATGCTGCCGTCTCCTAGCAACCAATTAAATTTTCAAAAATATTGTAGTGTGGCGGACACAAAAGCCCACTGGCGTGGTGACATCATTCCACGCACCAAGTGGGCGGTGGCCACGTCCGAGGGGTAGGCGTGGCCTCAAGAGAGACACCGGGCGCCCAGCCCGGAGCGGTACAGTGTTACAGTGTAGTCTTGAATAAAGGCGTTTACATGTTACCGCTTGTCCGCTTCCTCCTTGCTCACAAGCAGCGCGCGTAACGCCGCGCTTTATTGGTGACCCTCGACGTTGGATCTGCCGGAGCGATCCTTCCACACGCGACGCCATCGCCATGGCCGCCTTCGTCAAACTTCCGGAATTTTGGGAGGCTCAGGCCGAAGTCTGGTTCGTCCAGGCCGAAGCCCAATTTCAGCTTCGGCACCTCACCGGCGATGACACGCGCTACTGCCACGTCGTCGCCTCCCTCGGGCCCGGCACGGCCGCTCGAGTTGTGTCCGTCCTTCGCCACCCACCGGACGGCCACAAGTACGAGGCACTCAAGCGGCTACTCCTAGCCACGTTCAGATTCAGACTCACGGACGACGCACGGGCCGACCGCCTCCTGGATCTCCCCGAGCTCGGTGAGACGCGCCCGTCGGTCCGAATGGACCATATGCTGTCACTGTTGGGCGACGAAGCCCCCGGTTCGCTATTCCGGGCGCTTTTCCGTCACCAACTTCCAGCGCAGGTTCGCCTCGCGTTGGCCGGGACCGGGCTAACGGAACCCCGAGCATTGGCGGCCGAGGCGGACAAGTACTTCGCCGCTTCGGACACGCGGGCGAGCGTTGGCGTGGCCGTCACGGCCTTCGACGCTGCTGTTCCACAGCATCATCTTCTACAGCACGCTGATGTTCCACAGCATCATCTTCTACAGCACGCTGATGTTCCACAGCATCATCTTCTACAGCACGCTGATGTTCCACAACATCAACTTCTACAGCACGCTGTGGTTCAGCAGCATGCTGATACGCACCTCGTGAACGCCGCCACGCCCGCCCACCGCCGCGGCGAAAACCGCCACCGCGGGGAAACCCGTCGACTCCACCGGCCTGGCGGAGCCAGCCGCGCTCCTCCAGCTCCACCACCTGGTGCTGGTTCCACGCCAAGTTCGGCCACGAAGCTCGGCGGTGTCATCCGCCGTGCTCCTTCAACGGGTCGGGAAACGCCCGGGCCGGCGCTCAATTGTGGCGATGAGCGCCGGCCGTTCGAGCAGCCTGCTGTTCATAACGGACACCTTCTCCGGGCGCTGTTACCTGTGCGACACGGGAGCACAGGTGAGTGTCATTCCCGCCGGCACGTCAGACAAGCACGCCGCGGGTGGGGGCCCCGCGCTGCTTGCCGCGAACGGGACGCCCATCCGTACGTACGGAAAACGCTGCCTCTCTCTGCGGTTTGGAGGGCAGGTTTTCCGATGGACGTTCGTCACCGCCGACGTGCCCATGGCACTGCTTGGCGCGGACTTCCTGTGCGCTAATGGGCTCCTGGTCGACGTCAAGCGCAGACGGCTTGTCCAGGCCGAGACGTTCAGCTCGCTCGCATGTGCGTTGCCCAGCTCAACGAGCGGCTTGCCAAGCGGCTTGCCGAACGATTCGGTTCCGGCCACGTTGGTCTGTACGCTTCCGGCAGCGGACGCATTCACCCGCCTCCTCGCCGGTTTCCCGGCCCTCACGCGGCCCACCTTCTCGGCGGGGGCCGTCAAGCACGGGGTGGCCCATCACATCCCCACCGTCGGGCCACCGGTCTACGCCCGGGCACGCCGCCTCGAGCCGACGAAGCTGGCGGTGGCAAAAGCGGAGTTCGCTACCCTGGAGCGACTCGGCATCGTTCGGCGCTCAGAGAGCGCTTGGGCGTCGCCGCTGCACATCGTGCCGAAAGCCCGGCGGGGGATGGCGACCGTGCGGGGACTATCGCCGTCTCAATGACGCCACGACTCCCGACCGCTACCCCGTCCCCCACATTCAGGACTTTCCGCCCGTTTGGCGGGCAGGTCTTCTTCTCGAAGGTGGACCTCATACGCGGCTACCATCAGGTCCCCGTCAGGCCGGAGGACGTCCCGAAGACGGCGGTCATCACGCCATTCGGACTCTTCGAGTTCCTGCGCATGCCCTTCGGTCTGAAGAATGCGGCTCAGGCGTTCCAGCGACTGATGGACAGCGTCCTGCGCGACTTGGATTTTGTCTACGTCTACCTGGACGATATCCTCGTCGCCAGCGGTCCCGCGAAGAGCACCTACGCCACCTCCGCACGCTCTTCGAACGCCTGGGCAGCATGGCCTGATTGTGAACCCCGCAAAGTGCCGGTTCGGCGCCGCCACAATCGATTTTCTGGGGCACCGTGTCACCAGGCACGGAGCCGTCCCCCTGCCGGCCAAGGTGAGGCGGTGAAGGGGTTTCCGCGCCCCCGCACGATCAGAGGGCTGCAGGAGTTCCTGGGCATGGTGAACTTTTACCATCGGTTCCTGCCCCGTATCGCCCAGCTCCTGCGCCCCCCTGCACGAAGCTCTCCGAGGTAAGCCGGGCAAAGGCGACGTTACCTGGACCGAGCAGATGCACACGGCGTTCACGGGCGCGAAGCTCGCCTTGGCTAACGCCACCATGCTCGCGCACCCGGCGCCCGATGCACCGATCGCCCTCACCACCGATGCCTCGGACTACGCGGTGGGCGCGGTGCACGAGCAATGGGTGCGTGGAGCTTGGCAACCGCTGGCGTTCTTTAGCCGGCAGCTTCGCCCGCCCGAACGCCGTTACAGTACCTTCGACCGCGAGTTGCTCGGACTTCACTTGGCGGTCAGCACTTCCGCCATCTGCTCGAGGGCCGGGCGTTCACTGCCTTCGTCGACCACAAGCCGCTGATCTTCGCGATGGGCAAGGTCACCGAGCGTGGTCGGCCCGGCAGCAGCGTCACCTCTCGGCCGTGTCCGATACCACGACGGACATCCAGCACGTCGCGGGGAAGGACAACCCGGTGGCGGATTGCCTTTCCCGGGCCGTCGCCCACGCAGTCCACCTCGGCATCGACTATGCCCGGATGGCAGCGGACCAGGCCGCTGACCCCCGACGTCCAGGCCTTGCGGACCGCCGTCACGGGCCTCCGCGTCACCGAGGTGCCGTTCGACGGCGCGGGCGCGGGCCCTCTTGTTCGACGTCTCCCTCGGGCGTCCTCGCCCCATTGTGCCCGCGGGCTGGCAGCGCCAGGTGTTTGACGCCATCCACGGCCTGTCCCACCCGGGCGCGAGGGCCTCCCAAAGGCTGATCGCCGACAAGTTCGTCTGGCATGGCCTCCGGAAGGCCGTCCGCGGCTGGGCCAGGACATGCCTCGCGTGCCAGCGCGCCAAGGTGCACCGGCACACCCAGGCCCCGTTGGCCCCGTTCACGGTGCCGGAACGCCGGTTTGACCACGTCCACGTGGACCTGGTGGGACCTCTGCCCCCCTCGCGGGTTTCACCCACGTCCTCACCATGGTGGACCGCACCACCCGGTGGCCGGCAGGCCGTGCCCTTGGCGTCGACAACGGCGGCCGATGTCGCGCAGGCTTTCATCGCCACCTGGGTCGCCGGTTCGGCGCCCCCTCAGACATCTCATCCGACCGCGGCCCCCAGTTCACCTCGGAGCTCTGGGGGGCGGTTGCGCAGGGGCTCGGGGTCCGGCTGCACCGAACCACGGCCTACCACCCCCCAGGCTAACGGCCTGTGTGAGCGATTTCACCGCTCATTGAAGGCCGCGCTCGGGCCACCCTCCGCGACGGCGGCTGGGTCGACAGGCTCCCCTGGGTCCTGCTGGGCCTCCGGACGGCGCCCAAGGAGGACCTGCGCGCATCCGCGGCGGAGTTGGTCTTCAGGGCAACCGCTGCGGGTGCCGGGCGAGTTCCTCCTCGACTCCACGGCACCATGGTCCGCGGCACAGCAGCGCTCCGCTCTGCAAGAGACCGCCCAGAGGTTCGCCCCGGTGCCAACGGCATGCCACGGGCACCCACCGACGCACGTCGCCCCGGAGCTTCGCACGGCGGAGTACGTCTTCGTCCGCCACGATGCCCATCGGACACCACTGCGGCCCCCGTACGACGGGCCTTTCCGCGTGCTGGAGACCGGGGCGAAGCACTTCACCCTGGACATCGGCGGTACTCCTGACCGCGTTTCGGTAGACCGCCTCAAGCCGGCCCACCTCGATGTGGACCATCCACCGCCAGTGGCCCGACCCCCACGTCGGGGCCGCCCTCCTGCGGGCGGACCCCCGGCACCGCCCAGCCCCGCCGCCACGCCGCCCCACGGTCCTGCACCCATCCCAGGAGCAGCAGGGGCATCCCACCTGGCATCCCTGCACCCCGGACGCCGCCGATCGCCAGGGGGCGCTTCGGCCGGGTCATTCGTCTGCCCCGCAAACTGGCCCTCCAGGTGCGCGGGAATTCTGGGGGGGCGCGTGTGGCGGACACAAAAGCCCACTGGCGTGGTGACATCATTCCACGCACCAAGTGGGCGGTGGCCACGTCCGAGGGGTAGGCGTGGCCTCAAGAGAGACACCGGGCGCCCAGCCCGGAGCGGTACAGTGTTACAGTGTAGTCTTGAATAAAGGCGTTTACATGTTACCGCTTGTCCGCTTCCTCCTTGCTCACAAGCAGCGCGCGTAACGCCGCGCTTTAGTAGCTTCACTTTTCACGGAGTATGAGCGTTCTATATATTTTCAATTCAGTGCGCCCGACTCGCTCACGTACTTGATTTGTGGCATAGACATGGCCATTGGGCCTTCACGGTGTAATTTGTGCGAGGCTTTTGTCCGAGTGAGCTTGAGTCGAGAGGGCGAATGTACGGGTTGGAATGTATGGGTCTCCCTTCCCCTGCCCGGCAACGCCGTACTGGAGGGCGTCACAGGATCGGTGAGTCTCCAAAATCCGCTTCGTGCTTTTGCGAAGATTCAGACGATGTCGCGATTGTTGTGCTGCTCTCCGACCATGAGAACTGCAACGTCATTGTTGACTGGCCCTCCCCTTCCCTCCCCCTTCCCATCCCCCCTCCGTCCTCCCCTCCCCCCTCCCCTCCCCCCTCCCCTCCCCTCCCCTCCCCTCGCCTCCCCCTCCCCCCTCCCACCCCTCTCCTCTCCCATCCCTCCCCATCCCCCCTTATTCTCCCCTCCCCCCCTCCCTCCCCCTCCCCCCTCTTCTCCCTCACGTTTATACACGGAATGCCGGGTACTTCCCCCCCCCCTCTTCTCCCCTCCCCCCTCTCCTCCCCTCCCCCTCTCCTCCCCTCCCCCCCGTTCCCCTCCCCTCATCTTCCCCCTCCCCTCCCCTCCCCCGCCCGGCAATGCCGGGTGCTTCTGCTAGTATATACATATATATATACATATATATATATATATATATATATATATATATATATATATATATATATATACATATATATATACATATATATATATATATATACATTATATATATAGATATATACATATATATATACATTATATATATAGATATATACATATATATATATACGTATATACATATATATATATACATATATATACATACAAGTTCAAAAACACCTGGTCACAAGTGTGCCGCACTGACAGGGTCCTCAGTCGAGGTCCTCAGCATCATCCCGTTTCGGCCCTTCAACCTCGATACGGTCAGCTAAGGTGGGCCAGCAGGGGCACATACACATCCACATGCAGCAACTACACCTGGATGCGTATAGATATATATACATATACGTATATACATATATATACATATTGTTGTGGATATGGGATTTGCATCCATCCATATCCGCTTGTAAATATTCCCCTATTTCCTCAATACTTCCCAACTATCCCCAATCCCCCATTCCCTAGTCCCATTTTCTGTAAACAACACTCTGTAGACCCGACCTCCCCCTATTTCCCCCATTAAATGTCGTGCCCAGGTTCACCGCATCTCATGTAAGACAACTATAGGACATCTTGCTAGTTATTCTTAGTCTATGTCAGTTAAGGACTCGTTTCCATTAATTCTGACCCTTCGTTGCACCAGAATGTGATTGTATGGCACCGTTAGGAAGTTTAGGACCTCCCAATACCTCCCCGCAGCTCTTCCTCACAGTTCAACAACAACAACAACAACAACAACGAGCGCAGGAAGTGCTGGTTGGTAGGGGGTGTTGGTAGGGGGTTTGTTGGTAGGGGGCTTGGTTGGTAGGGGGTGTTGGGAGGGCACCAGGCCTTCCCAACGAGCCGCCATCAAACATGTGCTCGACGGGGTTACCAAATAGGGGCTCCCTGTCAGCTCCTCGTCAAGGGCGGAGCCCGGTAACCCCCGTACCCAATGGAAGCGGCGGACCAGCCCCAGTGGGGCGGAACCAACCAGCCGAGGGCGTGTCACTCCCCGCTGAGCATGCGCAGTGAGGGGGAGGTGACGTCAGATGCGCGCTGAGCTTGAAGCAAGAAAGACGTCCCCTCCGAGCGCTGTGAGACCTCCCCGCATCTTCTGGACCATGCTTTATCCTGTCCCCGAGCCAAGGTGCACCTTGTGCTATCGACCTACCTGTCCCTTCCTGCCATCAATCCCTGTGTAAGTCTGCCTTGTTCCGTTTGTCTGTGGTCTGTCTGGGATAAGAAACGACGGTAATTAAGTGCCCATCTCTTCTGTGTCTTTACCTCACTGCCTTGTAATCTACCCCTTTTCTCCACCACTGTAATTATACCCTCCTCCGGAGGTCTTGAGAACTGTACCCCTTGCGTCGTTTCCTCTTTCCCAGTCGTCGTGTCCTTTCTATCATTGATTTGGCATAGCGCGATTTGGCCAACGTCTGGGTGAATCGGGTGAGTTGGGGAAGAATCGGGGGAACTGTTCGGTCGCGGTAATACCAACCGCTCGGTAAATAACATCTTTAACCGCGTCCGCAACAATATATATTTACATATATATACATATCCATATATATAAAGCAGTAAAGTATGTTTGTTTGTTTGTCCTCTTATAACCTCATCGCAGAGAAAAACCAAAGGCATATTCGGAATCAGTACGTCTCAGAGCAACTACAGGACACCTTAAATTTTTAAAAACTTCGGGTTTTAAAATTAGCGTATTAGCGCAGAAGCGCGAGCAGAAGAGGGAGGGAATCGAAGGGAGGGAGCGCAGCGCTCCGCAGCGCCAGCGCTTCTGTTAGCGTAATGGTGCACAGGCGGTTCTCACTCTTGCGCATGCGCAAATGCGCTGTTCCGATGCTTCATGTTCCTGCAAAGACTTTGGCGCATGCGCAAATGACGACACATGGGCCACTGTATGTTCGTTTAATACGTACGCGGTTTGATGGGCGGGGCGTATGGCGTTGATGAAATGGTCGAATGCGGAAGTGCTTGAAGCCGTTGCGAGCGACTCGCACGATCTCTTGTCATGGTCCACAAGATTATCACAGAGACGTGCAGCTTCCAGCATTACGAGATATGATCGAGACCTAACTTTTGAGACCAGTCCCAGCCTTCTAGGCCCCGTGGTTGGTTCAGACGACCCCGACAAAGGACGTGTTGGATTTTATCGCGAGCCGATTCGAGTGCCGGCGAACAAAACCAGTCATATCCTTTTAACGCGTGGTTCGATTTTTACAAAATAATCTTTTTCTTGAAGGGCTGAACCGTGCGCTCACAACGATACCGAGTTTGACCCTGGGAGAGCCGTTTTGCGCCGGCAAAGGCGCCTTGTTTTCTGTGATGACCATGTCGTGCTGCATAGATTACCATAAATTATAATATATTACCGGCGGCGCGTTCCGTGATGTCACGGCTCACTTAATTGCAATTATCTCTGGGATTCCTTGGCCGAATCGTACCAACTTCTATATATAAAGCAGTAAAGTATGTTTGTTTGTCCTCTTACAACTCGAGAACTACTCATCGCAGAGAAAAACCAAAGGCATATTCGGAATCAGTACGTCTCAGAGCAACTACAGCATACCTTAAATGTTAAAAAACTTCGGGTTTTAAAATTAGCGTATTAGCGCAGAAGCGCTAGCAGAAGGGGGAGGGAATCGAAGGGAGGGAGCGCAGCGCTCCCTCTAGTGCTTCGCAGCGCCAGCGCTTCTGTTAGCGTAATGGTGCACAGGCGGTTCTCACTCTTGCGCATGCGCAAATGCGCTGTTCCGATGCTTCATGTTCCTGCAAAGACTTTGGCGCATGCGCAAATGACGACACATGGGCCACTGTATGTTCGTTTAATACGTACGCGCTTTGATGGGCGGGGCGTATGGCGTTCATGAAATGGTCGAATGCGGAAGTGCTTGAAGCCGTTGTGAGCGACTCGCACGATCTCTTGTCATGGTCCACAAGATTATCACAGAGACGTGCAGCTTCCAGCATTACGAGACATGATCGAGACCTAACTTTTGAGACCAGTCCCAGCCTTCTAGGCCCCGTGGTTGGTTCAGACGACCCCGACAAAGGACGTGTTGGATTTTATCGCGAGCCGATTCGAGTGCCGGCGAACAAAACCAGTCATATCTTTTTAACGCGTGAATCGACTTTTACAAAATAAACTTTTTCTTGAAGGGCTGAACCGTGCGCTCACAAAGATACCGAGTTTGACCCTGGGAGAGCCGTTTTGCGCCGGCAAAGGCGCCTTGTTTTCTGTGATGACCATGTCGTGCTGCATAGATTACCATAAATTATAATATATTACCGGCGGCGCATTCCGTGACGTCACGGCTCACTTAATTGCAATTATCTCTGGGATTCCTTGGCAGAATCGTACCAACTTCTTTTTATATAAAGCAGTAAAGTATTGTTACGGACACGGTTTTTGGATGTTATTTTACCGAGCGGTGGTGTATTTAACCGCGTCCGAACAGTTACTCCCCGATTAGAACCCGATTCCAACCGAACGTTGACTAATCGCGCTACAGATATTCAATTGGGAAACCTCTAAAGCGACCGAAAGAGAAGAAGAGAGAAGAAAGACAGAGTTTGGAGGAAGAACAGATTTATTATACACGCACAAGCAATATTTTAGAGCGACCAATATTATTTACAGCAATAGATGGAAAAGAGCAGTCACACAGTGCATTGTTAACTTATTCTATTTCATTTACTTAATCCCCAAGACAAACGAGTAGGACAGGACGTTCACACTCACACGGTGGATATTGCAGGCAGGTAATGGCTCGAGGTTGATTGCTTGAGAGGAAGGCAAAATCGGAGGCCGCAGCACCCCTCGCGGTTTTGGCGGGAAAACCTCCGTCGCGTATCCGCGGCCGTCACGCGCTGGCTCGGCACACCTGCTCCTCTTCCCGGGGTGGAGCCGTCTCCCTCCGTTCAGCGCGTCTCTCCAACGACAGGGGGGTATTGCAGGCAGGCAGGTAGGTAGGTAGGTAGGTAGGGCTTGCGGTGGATTGCGCTCCTCTTCCAGGTCATCCCCCAGCGTATCTCTCAAGGCCTCTCTCTGGTCATCTCTCATCCGGACTCGTAAAGCAGTTCCTTACATTCCTTTTTATCACCTCCGGCGGAATTAAGCCGCCGGCTCCGAGGGCACACCTACCGGGTCACTCACCGCGGTGTTGATTGGCTGTTAGGGCCGGTTCACTCCTTCCCTCTTACGACGAGGTGGAGACACGCCTTTCTTCCCCAACCTTACCTCGTGGCCAATGGTGGTTTGAAGAAAACCAGCCAAAATGCAGAAGGCAATTGGAAGGGAGGTTTTGGGGAAACTGGAAGGGCCTATGCTTATTTTGTTTGATACAATGCAAAGTCAATCTAGTGGAAAACACATACTTAGCCTACATGGAATAAGGAAATACACTATTTAAAAGATATATCGTGACCTGCGTGTATGTTCTATGAAATTAATTAGGAGGACGGCTGCGACCATTATTTACATTACCAGGATGTTACCATACCAAAACCATACTCTTCACATCCGTTACCCTTCCTCCAAAATTGTTACACTCCTCAAAGCCCGTTACACTTCTCAAAACCCGTTACACTTCTCAAAATCGTTACACTGCACCCTCCTTTCTTCAGGCACGTCCTCGGGCCTACTAGACTTAACTGAGTGTGACATGTAGGTGTAATTCCCTCTACAATTAACCTGACCCTGAGTGTGACAATTTTAAAACACAAATAAGTATGTCCCCCTATTGCATTGCATCCTGTCTAACAGACTCAAGCCCACAGCTAACCGAATTACGGAATTATTCTGAAACTATACATTTACGGTGGGGAGCATTATTTACAATGACGTGATTTCTTATTTACAACGCAACCCAGGACCTGTGTGTTTTTTCTTTTCTTTTTAGGGAACAAGAGAAAGAAATTCCTGTTGGGAGGGAGGAGACAGCACGCATTGCATCGATGCACCAGTACCAATACCACCAAAGCACCCAAAAGCACCCAAACACCACAAAGCACCCAAAAACACCATCCGGTGCGGTTACCATGGTTCATAATAAACACAACAAAACAACTGGTGGTGGTCTTCTCCTTCTCTGCTGGGCCGATGTTCTTCCCGACGTCTTCTGGCTTCATGCGGCCTATTTGGACATACTAAAAAAAGCACAACTTGTGTCCATTTTTATTTAGGGCCTCAGGGGCCAACTAAGGGTGGTCCACCTGTTTGGCATAGGTGCCACCTTACCGAGGTCCGCAAGCAAGATTTCCTGGCCACTATGGCCGGTTTCCAACAGAGGTGCCCTGCCCCAGAACCTGGGGTCCATCAAGTGGTACTTGGCCGCCGAACAGCGGTCCATAAAGTGGTACATCAACGCAATGCGTGCTGGTTCTGGGAATCTCGGGCGCACAATGGCCACCTCACGCACGCTCCCCTCGGCACCCAATGGCGCACAGGTCATGTGGGAGACAAAAGAAAGACAATTGAGCGAGGGGTAAGGTCACAAGGGTACACGTCAAACAAGGCAATGCAAGGTGAAATGCGTACGGAGGGCGAAGTGAGAAAGCTCGTCCCTACCGTACGTCACCCCCCTGTCACCTACACTACCCTTGCTCTTACCCCATATTTACAAAATCTACCCATTTACAAATTCGTCACTACTGTCACGTCTTCCCCATATTTCCCTTATACCAAATTCGTCACCACAATCCCTCTACTTCAAAATTTGCCATCATCAAATTCATCATCAATCCTCATAAGGAGGCAGAGATGGAACATCAAAGCACAATGTCACACCCACGTCATGATGCGTCTCACAATCCAAACATTTGCATCATAAAAAATAATCAAAACATGGCATGGTGTGGAGTACCTGTCACCTCAGGTGAGTGGATGCAGATGGTGTGAGGAGATCCTTCATCCTAACTATCCTCTAAATGATTTTAACACACTTTACACTACCCGGGGTCTTTCCCTGCCAATTCATTGGCCAACTTACACTATGGGTTCTAATAACCAATTCCCATTGGCCAAACTGTGGTGCTCCTCAATTTTGGGGTCTCACTCCCCCGATTCATCTCCCGGTGCTCTAGCACAATTTCTGGGCTGCGACGTGTACCTCTCCCAACAGGTCTACCCACCTGCACACCTCCACCACTGTAGTTGCCACCCGAGCTTACCTAGCTCCTCACCCTAACCTATCTAACTGGGGGCAGCCCCTCTCCTGGCTCTGTCACCCCTTGGTGCCCTCTGGCACTGGGCTACCCGGGTCCGTCCTCCGGATCCTCGGGCCCCATCCACACAACTACTACCGGCTCCCAGAGCCCACCTGCGGCCTCACCTGGCCGACATCCTTACAGTGGTGGAGTGCCCAAACCAACTACACACACTAACAGGCTACACGCCCAGCCATTTCCACAACACCAACGCACCCATCCACATACCATTCTGTCACCCGCACCACAGATGCCAATATCCAACCACAATTTACCTGTACCCTCTACCTAACACTTCACTACCCGCCCCGGGTATCCGTGATGGGGGTCCACTCTTCCCCCATTCACACCTTCGCACCATCCACTCCACTCCACAATTTCCACCATACTCACTCCACGACCATCCATTCCAATACTCCATACCATTTATTCCATACACCTGCCCTCCATTCACCTGTCGTTGCACACCTGTGCAATCTCACCTGGTGCCACCTGCACCCTCCTTTCTTCCTGGACCACTTGGTCATCACAATACACAATCACCATCACTCACTCATACACTGCTCCATCCACCTGTTCAGTTGCACACCTGTGCAATCACACCTGTTCAATCACTCCCACACACGGCATCATCTCAGCTAACTCCTCCCCTCTGAAACTTGCGCTTCCCAGTCGTCCCTTTAAACTATTGCGCTCCCACGTCATTATCAACCACACTAACCTACCTGCGTCCCCACTACAGGTATCAGTCACTAACTAACCTTATCGTTACCTAAGGTCATCTTCGCTAGATCCCTATCATTATCCAAGCCCTCCCTGGCTCGTTTTCACTGCCATAAACCCCATAATCTATAGCGCATTTGCCCCCACCTGTGAGGGATGGTGGATTTGCCATCCCACCACATCGGGGGTCTCTCACTACCAATTTCGCTCGTCCAAATCCAACAATTCAAAAATTTTCCATTTACTGCCAATTCTATTCACTTTTCTAAATTTCGTTTCAAATCACTACTATCACTATCACCATCACCCGTCTACTTATTACATCCTCTCGGTGCGCCAATTCACATCACCCGTCTACTTATTACATCCTCTCGGTGCGCCAATTCACATCTACAGCCCGGCTTCGTACAGCCGAGCAATGAACGCGGGTCGTTTTTTGCCAGCGGCTGGATACGTCCCGCATTCGGGGCAGGGACGGAGGCTTACCCGGGCCGAGATCCCATGCACCACTTCGGCGTGGAGCCATCCAATGTCCCGATCTCGACCTGCCGGCACGTCTCAATAGAAAGTGGTCGCCATGACGACCCTTCCTATCGAGCTGCCCGCTCCGCCTTGTGGAGCCCGGACGCGGCCGCTCCACGCGAGGCCCAGCGTGGATCGCGCACGGCGGTCCTTTCGAACCCGCCGTGGCTCGGATCTCCGCTGGTTCTCGCGGCACGCGAAGCCCGGCACGCACCGAGGGCCCGATCCGGCTAAAAGTCGACCTAACCTTTAACCCGGTTACCGTCGACGCTTCACCTGCAGGCTTACATGCATACGCTACCTCTTTCTTGCTCATACATGCAGCCGTTCCCATTCTCCTCGTACCTTTTCTTTCACACCTCGGTACACTCACTCCGCTCACCGACTTGGTCACACACCTGACCACCGAACACTTTGGCACACATTCGTTGCTCGCACACCTCACCAATACACCGCTTCGCGCCCCCTCCTCGGTCACCTCCTTTGTGACAATCACAGGTGTGCTCTCACCCGCACACCCAACCACGTGTCTCACTACCAATTCCAGCGTGCATTCCCACTCACGCTCTACCATTCCAGGTGTGCATCCTTCCATCCCAGGTGTACATCCTCGCTCACCTATCACAACCAGCTCATGCTCCGTTTCACTCTCACCACTCTCACCTCCACTCTCAGTCGCGCACTCACCCTTACTCTTGACAGCATGCGCTTTCCCCATGCACCCGTCCGTTACACACCTTTCTCGCGCATCCTCCCGCGCACACTTCTTCGTTACTTCCTCCGTAACACTCACCACAGGCATGCATTCTCCCTTACTCTTGACAGCATGCGCTTTCCCCATGCACCCGTCCGTTACACACCTTTCTCGCGCGTCCTCCCGCGCACACTTTTTCGTTACTTCCTCCGTAACACTCACCACACCGCGCTTCCCTGTGCTCCCTCGCACACGCGCTTTGACCAATTCACTCTTGACGGCACACTCACTCCTCGGCGTGCACTTTTTCCTCACACACCCCATGGTCGGACATTCTCGCACACCTCTTTTTTCGCACACCAGACCTGTCGCACACCTCACCAACGGCCTTTCACGAACACCCGGATCCAAACCAATCCCCAAGCCGACTGAAGCTTTCCTCACATCATGTACATTGCCACTCACCTTGGCACCTCGTCCCCGCACCTCCTTTGCCACCTGCAAACTCTTTATTTGGTTAGTGAGCATCACATCATGATTTGAACACAGACCTTGTACATATTCCATGACTTCCTCCTTTATCTCCCTCTTAGTTTCTGTCCGTCCCTTCTTAATTTCACTCACCTCTTCTCCCACTTCCTCTAATTTTTGTTTAACCTCTTTTATTTCCCGGTGCGTCTCCTCAAGTTCGTCCTCTAAGGCTACCGTGACCGTTTCTACGTGCGTCCTTACCTCCCGGTCCTTCGTCTCCATTGCTTCTGTCACCTCTTCCACCCTCATTGTCAGTTCCTCCCGTACCATCTGACATTGCCTCTGCGTCGCTATTAATTCGTTTTTAATTTCTTTTTGTGTCGCCTTTAACCCTCCTAGTACCGCAGTGTTCTTTTGAACCTGCTCCACTAACTTAGTTTGTCCCTCTGTCAGCTGCTCCACCTCCTCCGTCAGATCTTCTATTCCCCCTTGTAACTTTGCCGTATTATTTCTCACCTCTTTCTCTATACGCTTTTCGCCTCGCTTTACCTCCTCGCGCAGCCCCGAGACCTCCTCACTCACCCCTCGTCGTATTTCCTCCATCTGGTTCCCCATCTGTTCGATTTCCCGGGCGGATTGTTCCCCTATTTCCCGCAATTTGTCCTCCATCCTATTTTCTAACCCCATTAACCCATTTTTCACCCCCTCTAACTGATTCTCCTGGGCAGCCATTCTATTTTCCACCCCCGTTAACCCATGTTTCACCCCTTCTATCCCATTGTCTAACCCCTCAAATTTCTTGTCTAACTCCTTAAAATTATTGTCTAACCCCTTAAAATTATTGTCTAACCCCTCAACGGTACCCCTTGCTTCGTCCCTCATTACCCCCATTTGGCCCTCTAATCGCTCACTCTGAGCATCCATTTTTGCTTCTAGCCCCATATATGCCATTAGTATGGTTGCATTAATCTGCGCCATGAGGTCCCGCACATCAATTCCCGCTATTTGCGCAGCGGGCGCGGCTACCCCGCGCTCGTGCGAGCCGCCCCTTTGTGCGTCTGATACCACGTGCGCGAGAGCGCCATTTTGCGCGTCTGACACCCCCTCAACCGCCTCCTCATTGCTCTCCTCCTCCCTTTCTTCCACATACATTTCCCCTGGTTCCTGGGTTACCCCTAACCCGTCTATCTCCCCCACCGACATCCGATCGCCTTGATTGTCCATGGCGCGATCTCAAAATTCGGGTTTTATAAAACAACACAATTTCGGCAGCTCGTAATTTTGACCAAAAATTTTTTTTTTAAATTTGGGCCTAACAAATTTAGTCCCGGGTCCGAATCCGACTCCTCGACACCAATTGTTACGGTACTAACACAATTGGTGTCCAAAATTTGGGCTAAATAAATTTAGTCCCAGGTTCGAATCCCACCTCCTGACAACCAATTGTTACGGACACGGTTTTTGGATGTTATTTTACCGAGCGGTGGTGTATTTAACCGCGTCCGAACAGTTACTCCCCGATTAGAACCCGATTCCAACCGAACGTTGACTAATCGCGCTACAGATATTCAATTGGGAAACCTCTAAAGCGACCGAAAGAGAAGAAGAGAGAAGAAAGACAGAGTTTGGAGGAAGAACAGATTTATTATACACGCACAAGCAATATTTTAGAGCGACCAATATTATTTACAGCAATAGATGGAAAAGAGCAGTCACACAGTGCATTGTTAACTTATTCTATTTCATTTACTTAATCCCCAAGACAAACGAGTAGGACAGGACGTTCACACTCACACGGTGGATATTGCAGGCAGGTAATGGCTCGAGGTTGATTGCTTGAGAGGAAGGCAAAATCGGAGGCCGCAGCACCCCTCGCGGTTTTGGCGGGAAAACCTCCGTCGCGTATCCGCGGCCGTCACGCGCTGGCTCGGCACACCTGCTCCTCTTCCCGGGGTGGAGCCGTCTCCCTCCGTTCAGCGCGTCTCTCCAACGACAGGGGGGTATTGCAGGCAGGCAGGTAGGTAGGTAGGTAGGTAGGGCTTGCGGTGGATTGCGCTCCTCTTCCAGGTCATCCCCCAGCGTATCTCTCAAGGCCTCTCTCTGGTCATCTCTCATCCGGACTCGTAAAGCAGTTCCTTACATTCCTTTTTATCACCTCCGGCGGAATTAAGCCGCCGGCTCCGAGGGCACACCTACCGGGTCACTCACCGCGGTGTTGATTGGCTGTTAGGGCCGGTTCACTCCTTCCCTCTTACGACGAGGTGGAGACACGCCTTTCTTCCCCAACCTTACCTCGTGGCCAATGGTGGTTTGAAGAAAACCAGCCAAAATGCAGAAGGCAATTGGAAGGGAGGTTTTGGGGAAACTGGAAGGGCCTATGCTTATTTTGTTTGATACAATGCAAAGTCAATCTAGTGGAAAACACATACTTAGCCTACATGGAATAAGGAAATACACTATTTAAAAGATATATCGTGACCTGCGTGTATGTTCTATGAAATTAATTAGGAGGACGGCTGCGACCATTATTTACATTACCAGGATGTTACCATACCAAAACCATACTCTTCACATCCGTTACCCTTCCTCCAAAATTGTTACACTCCTCAAAGCCCGTTACACTTCTCAAAACCCGTTACACTTCTCAAAATCGTTACAGTATGTTTGTTTGTCCTCTTATAACTCGAGAAGTACTCATCGCAGAGAAAAACCAAAGGCATATTCGGAATCAGTACGTCTCAGAGGAACTACAGCACACTTTTAAATTTTAAAAAAACTTTGGGTTTTAAAATTAGCGCATTAGCGCAGAAACGCTAGCAGAAGAGGGAGGGAATCGTAGGGAGGGAGCGCAGCGCCCCCTCTAGCGCTTCGCAGCGCCAGCGCTTCTGTTAGCGTAATTAGCGTATTTCGAACGTTAATTTTTCAACTTCATTATTCGGAATCAGTACGTCCCAGAGAAACTTCGTAATGTTAATTTTTCAACTTCATCCGATTGACATGGGACCAACGGCATGTGACAGAGAGTGAAACATACATGCTACATTTATTTGAAGACAATGAGTTCCGACTTCCGGGTTCGTGCCGCCAACCCTGTTAGGCGCCTCTTGCGGCACACAGGGAATTACCAGTGAACTGGTACTCAATTTGCCGACCTCGGTAGGATGACAGGCTGAGTCAACCCCCCTGGTGTTAAGGGGGAGGAGGAGGGGAGGGGGAAGAGGAGGGGAGGGGACGGGGGGGAGGGGGGAGGGGCAAGGAGGGGGGGAGGGGGAGGGGGAATGGGGGGAGGGGGGGGGGAGGGGGAAGGGGGGGGAGGATAAGGGGGGAGGGGAAGGGGGAGGGGCCCTTCTTCCCCCGGGCACCCCCACACCCTCCCCTCCCCCTTCCCCTCCCCTCCCCCCCCTTCTCTTTCCTCTTCCCTCCCCCCTTCCCCCTCCCCCCCCCCTCCCCTCCCCCCCCTGTACCCCTCCCCTCCTCTTCCCCCTCCCCCTCCTCCTCCCCCCCCATTCCCCCTCCCCCCCCCGTTCCCCTCCCCTCCTCTTCCCCCTCCCCTCCTCCTCCCCCTCCCCTCTTCCTCCCCCGCCCGGCAATGCCGGGTACTTCTGCTAGTATATATATATTATATATATATATATATATATATATATATATATATATATATATATATATATATATATATATATATATATATTGTAACGGTTTTGAGAAGTGTAACGGTTTTTTGAGAAGTGTAACGGTTTTTGAGAAGTGTAACAATTTTGGAGGAAGTGTAACGAATGTAAAAAGTATGGTTTTGTTATGTGTAACATCCTCGTAATGTAAATAATGGTCGCAGCCGTCCTCCTAGTTAATTCCATGAAACTTACACGCAGGCCACGATATATCTTTTTAAATAGTGTATTTCCTTATTCTATGTAGGCTAAATATGTGTTTCCCACTAGATTGACTTTGCATTGTATCAAACAAAATAAGCGTAGGCCCTTTCAATTCCCAAATCATCTCCGCTCTCCAAAGTTCCTTTCAAAAGGGTGCGAGTTGTGTTCAATCCCGCAAAGCCGCCATTGCCCATGTGCTAATCTCGGAGAAGAAAGGCGTGTCTCCACCTCGTCATAGAGGGGAGGAGTGAGCCAGAGGGTCGCATGGCCAATCAGCACCGCGGTGAGCGACCCGGTGGGCGTGCCCTCGCAGCCGGCGGCTTGATTCCGCCCCGAGTTATAAAAGCGACTGTAAGGGACTGCTTCACTAGATGACTTGGGAGATGAGCGAAGAGGCGACACCAAGAGGAGCGGTGAGATGCGAAACGCTCCAAGCCAAAGAGGAGAGGTACTCGGAAAGGGAACCAGCTTTGGAGAGACGCGCTGAAAGGAGGGAGACGGCTCCACCAGAAGGAGAGGAGCAGGTGTGCCGAGCCAGCGCGTGACGTCTACAGCAGCGGATACGCGACGGAGGGTTTTCCCGCCAGAACCGCGAGGAATTGAGAGCTGCTGCCTCCGACCTTGCCTCCCTCTCCAGCAATCCACCTCAAGCCCTACCTGCCTGTAATATCCCCTGTGTAAGTGTGAACGTCGTCTGTCCTACTCGTTGTCTTGGGGTTAAGTAAAATGAATAGTATAAGCTAACGATGCACTGTGTGACTGTTTTTTCCATCCATTGCTTGTAAATAATTTTGGTCGTTCTTTCTTTTTGCTTGTGTGTGTATAATAAATCTGTTCTTCTCCCGTACTCTGTCTTCTTCTCTTTTCCTTCTCTTTCGGTCGCTTTAGAGGTTTCCCGATTGAATATCTGCGGTGCGATCTGGTCAACGTCGGGTGGAATCGGGTTCTAATCGGGGAGTAACTGTTCGGACGCGGTAATACACCACCGCTCGGTCAATATAACATCTGAAACCAATAGTACTGTAACAATTGGTTGTCAGGAGTTGGATTCGGACCTGGGACTAAATTTGTTAGGCCCAAATTTTGGAACACCAATTGTGTTATTAAGTAACAATTGGTGTCGAGGAGTGAGATCGGACCGGAAGCTCGCTTAACGCGCTCAAAATTACAAGCTGCCGAAATTTATTTTGTTTTATAAAACCCGAATTTTGAGATCGCGCCATGGACAATCAAGGCGATCGGATGTCGGTGGGGGAGATAGACGGGTTAGGGGTAACCCAGGACTTAGGGGAAGAAAGGGAGGAGGAGAGCAATGAGGAGAAAAATGGCAATGTGGTTGCGGAGGTTTCAGACGCACAAAATGGCGCTCTCGACGCACGTGGTTGAGGGGGCCACGGCCGCGGAACCAATGAGTGCAGCCCAAATGCAAGCCTTCATGACCCAATTTATGGTACAAATGCAGGCGTCCCTCAACCTGCAGAGTGAGCAAATTAAAGCTCGGGGTGAGCAATTGTGGGTAATGGGGAACCGGATGGATGCTAACAGTGAGCGATTGGGAAACCAATTGAAGCAATAACCAACAGAATGGGTGACCGCATGCAAAAATGTGGGGAGACCATGGATCGCATGGTGGGCGAAAGGGTCCCAGGGGTGCACAAGGAAGTAACGCGGGTCGAGAAGCGCCGGTTGAGCGAAGCGGAGGAAAGCACGGGTACAATGACGGGGGTAGAAATCGCGACACGGGGTTTGGAAAAGCCGGCGACCGCTGAGGTAGAGGAGGGTGTTTTATTAAAGCCAGCGGTCGCCGAGGTTAATAAAGAAAAAGCAGTGCTGGGAATTAAAATTGAAGAGATGACGGAGGTAGCCCGGGAATTGCAGGGAGAAATGGATTATGTACAAAGTCCCTGCTCACATCACGATGCTGTGCTTAACCCGAATGGAAGTTTGCAGGTTCGCGTGGAGAAAAGGATCCCCCAGGTGAGTCGTGCTGTATATTGTGCGGGTAGATTTTGCAGGAGGATGTTTAGCGACAAAAAAAATTTCGCGCGCTTGGGATCGAGGAAGCATCCGGGCGTTGGTGAAGGGTCCCGTGTGAGTGGAAATGGCACGCGTGTGAGGAAAAAGTGTGCGTCGGCGAGTGGGCGTGTTATAAAGTGTGGGAGTGAAACCGAGTGCGAGCGAGAATGCACGTCGGGGTGTACGGAGTGTGACACGAATAGTGAGTTGGTGATGGCGCAGGTGCGAGAGGGCACATCGGAGCGCGAGTGTGAAACCGAGTGCGAGCGAGAATGCACGTCGGGGTGTACGGAGTGTGACATGGAGAGTAAGGTGGTGGTGGAACGTGTGCGAGGAAGCACACCTGAGTTGGTCATGGCGCGAGTGTGGGAGAGCCCATCCGAGCGCGTTAGTGGGTGGATGCAAGAGTGCACGCCCATGGTGAGTGTTACGGAGGACGTAACGGAGGATAGGTGTGGACCAAAGTGTGCGCAAGAGTGTGCGCGAGAGGTGTGGTGTGTAACAGGGAGAGCGTTGGTGGAATGTACGGACGGCGTTGGAACGCCAGGTTTTGTGAGGGTGAAAGGGGTAGCGTATGCGTGTGAGCATGCAAGTAAAGCATCGACGGTAATCGGGTTAGCGGTTAGGGCGACGGATAGCCGATGCGAGCACTCGGGGCGCGGGGTGCTTTGTTGGGTGCGAGGCCCGGCGCGGGTCGATGCTGCGTCGCTTCTCTTCGAAGCGTCGTTGCCGATTCGGGCTTGGCCCCGCCCCGCACGGTCGAGTCCGGGCTTTGGCGGGCGAGGCGACCGGTCCGGTTCGAGGGCGAGTGGGAGGGAGCGGAACGGTGCCCCCTCGTGGGGACGGGGTTCCGACCGGGGGAGATTGAGCCATCGGGCCCGGGACCGCAAGGTGCCGCGCCGAGATGGTGCGTGGAGCCTCGGTCCAACCAAACCACCTCCCTTGAACCGAAAGCCGGACGGATTCAACCTGCAGGCGACCAAACCACCCGAATTCATTGCTCGGCTTTACGAACCGAGTTTAATGATGTCACGGCGCACCGAGAGGATCTAATAAGTAGACGGGTGATGAGGATAGTGTTTTGGCCACGAAATTAGAAAAAGGCGAAATTTGATGATTGGTACGATGATTGGCAGAATTTTTGATTGGTTGGATTTAGGTGTGCGAAATTGATAGTAGGACCCCCGATGTGGTGGGATGGCAAATCCACCATCCCTCACAGACGGTGGGGCAAATGCGCTATAGTTTATGGGGTTGATGGCAGTGAAAACTAGCCCGGGTGGGTTAGGTTATATTGTGTGTAGGGATCTAGCGAAGATTGACATTAGGTAACGTTAAGGTTAGTTAGTGACTGATACCTGTAGTGGGACGCAGGTAGATTAGTATGGATGATAATGACGTGGGAGCGCAATAGTTTAAAGGGACGACTGGGAAGCGCAAGTTTCAGAGGGGAGTAGTTAGCTGAGATGATGCCGTGTGTTTGAAGATTGAACAGGTGTGATTGCACAGGTGTGCAACTGAACAGGTGTGTGGAGCAGTGTATGAGGGAGTAGTGATTGCGTGTTGTGTTGACCAAATGGTCCAGGAAGAAAGGAGGGTGCAGGTGGCACCAGGTGTGAGGGCACAGGTGTGCAACGACAGGTGAATGGAGGACAGGTGAATGGAATAAATGGTAGTGTGGAATAAATGGAGTATTGGAATGGATGGTCGTGGAGTGAGTATGGTGGAAATTGTGGAGTGGAGTGGATGGTGCGAAGGTGTGAATGGGGGAAGAGTGGACCCCCATCACGGATACCCGGGGCGGGTAGTGTAAGTGTTAGGTAGAGGGTACAGGTAAATTGTGGTTGGATATTGGCATCTGTGGTGCGGGTGAAAGAATGGTCTTTGGATGGGTGCATTAGTGTTGTGGAAATGGCTGGGCGTGTAGCCTGTTAGTGTGTGTAGTTGGTTGGGCGCTCCACCACTGTGAGGATGTCGGCCAGGTGAGGCCGCAGGTGGGCGCTGGAGCCGGTAGTAGTTGTTGTGGATGGGGCCCGAGGATCCGGAGGACGGACCCGGGTAGCCCAGTGCCAGAGGGCACCAAGGGGTGACAGAGCCAGGAGAGGGCCTTCCCCAGTTAGTTAGGTTAGGGTGAGGAGCTAGGTAAGCTCGGGTGGCAACTGCAGTGGTGGAGGTGTGCAGGTGGGTAGACCTGCTGGGAGAGCTACACGTCGCAGCCCAGAAATTGTGCGAAGGCACCGGGAGATGAATCGGGGGAGTGAGACCCCAAATTGAGAAGCACCACAGTTTGGTCAATGGGAATTGGTTTTTAGAACCCATAGTGTAAGTGGCCAATGGATTGGCAGGGAAAGACCCCGGGTAGTGTAAAGTGTGTTAAAATCATTTAGAGGATAGTTAGGATGAAGGATCTCCTCACACCATCTGCATCCACTCACCTGAGGTGACAGGTACTCCGCACCATGCCATGTTTTGATTATTTTTTATGATGCAAATGTTTGGATTGTGAGACGCATCATGACGTGGGTGTGACATTGTGCTTTGATGTTCCATCTCTGCCTCCTTATGAGGATTGATGATGAATTTGGTGATGGCAAATTTTGAAGTAGAGGGATTGTGGAGACGAATTTGGTATAGGGGAAATATGGGGAAGACGTGACAGTAGTGACGAATTTGTAAATGGGTAGATTTTGTAAATATGGGGTAAGGGCAAGGGTAGTGTAGGTGACAGGGGGGTGACGTACGGTAGGGACGAGCTTTCTCACTTCGCCCTCCGTACGCATTTCGCCTTGCATTGCCTTATTGACGTGTACCCTTGTGACCTTACCCCTCGCTCAATTGTCTTTCTTTTGTCTCCCACATGACCTGTGCGCCATTGGGTGCCGAGGGGAGCGTGCGTGAGGTGGCCATTGTGCGCCCGAGATTCCCAGAACCAGCATGCATTGCGTTGATGTACCACTTTATGGACCGCTGTTCTGCGGCCAAGTACCACTTGATGGACCCCAGGTTCTGGGGCAGGGCACCTCTGTTGGAGACCGGCCATAGTGGCCAGGGAATCTTGCTTGCGGACCTCGGTAAGGTGGCACCTATGCCAAACAGGTGGACCACCCTTAGTTGGCCCCTGAGGCCCTAAATAAAAAAACGAACACAAGTTGTGCTTTTTTATATTTCCAAGTAGGCCGCATGAAGCCAGAAGACGTCGGGAAGAACATCGGCCCAGCAGAGAAAGAGAAGACCACCACCAGTTGTTTTGTTGTGTTTATTACGAACCATGGTGACTGAGCACCGAGTGGTGCTTTTGGTGCGTTGTGGTGCTTTTGGTGCTTTGTGGTGCTTTTGGGTGCTTTGGTGGTATTGGTACTGGTGCATCGATGCAATGCGTGCTGTCTCCTCCCTCCCAACAGGATTCTCCACGCTCTCGTGGTCTCCACGCTCTCCATCGAAATCGAAGTTGTCATTGTTCCAATTTGTATTTTCGTTATAACTGTATTTCTTTTATGGTGTATGTACGTATATTGTCCCGTCAAAGATTTTCGGTGCAAATCTTTCATACCTGTATTGAAAATCGCGTTAATTCGTGTCGTCTCGAGGCCCTGTACAGTGTACACTGTACAACCTTGAGGCTTTGTTTTTCTCTCAGTGCCTGTCGTTTGTGATCCAATAACTTTCGTTCTCTGTTTTCGCAGTCTTTCCACCCCAAAGCCTACTTCCTTATGTAAATCTCAACTCAAAAAAAAAAAAAAAAAGACATTACCTTCTCCGTGCTCATTCGTTTATTCTTTCTTATTCGTTCGTTCGTTCTTCGACCACGTGTTTCTCCCCCATTTCCCCAGATAGATTGTCAAATTTCAATTCGTTATTTTATCGTCCATGTGATATTGTTTGATTATAGTTAGTTTTGGTTTGAATTTCCTGTAACTCGTATTTAATTAATCGTGTTCTGCTCCTCGTGTGTGGCCTTGTACTGTAGTTGTACCCCCGTCGGTGTTTTGTTAACTTAAGTGTGTTTTGCTTGGCTCTTGGTTTTTTCCCTTCTACCCCGAACATAATACTGTCTAACGTTCTAAATCCCCACCCCCCCCCCCCCCAAAAAAAAAAAAAAACCAAAAACATTTATTTTATTTTATCCACGTGTACTGTTGTCTCATCCTGTATTTTCTGTCCAGGTGTGCTGTTCGCCCCACCCCCATTATCTCCTTGCCATCCACCATTTGCCCTGTTCACGTGACTCGTGGTGGTCCCTCTCGGCTCTCCCCCCGTTGGTATTTTTGTGCATATAAGATTGTTCATAGTTCTGTTTAAATATTTTTAAATATGTTTAACCTTTCCCCTTCTGTTTTTTATTCAGTGGTATATTACAACACGCTGTTTTTCTTCCTATTTAAAAGGCTTTTCTCAATTTCCTCTCCAACTCATTCCACTTCAAAAAAAAGAAATTCAATATCTTATACGTCTCCCTCACTACATGGTCTAAATTCACATTCATTCCATCCCTCCTCCATCATCCTGAACCGGATTGCTAACTTGAAAATCACAACAAACCCAATTTGTTATCAATGTTCGTCTTTCATTAATCATCCACTTTCTAAACTCCCCTCTTGCCCCTCCCATCCAAATCCCCCCCCTTGCACCTACACTCCGAAACTTCCCCCTTGCCCCTCCACTCTTAAACTCCCCCCTTGCCCCTCCACTCCTGAACTCCCCCCTTGCCCTTCCCCTCCTAAACTTCCCCTTTGCCCCTCCCCTCCTAATCCCCCCCCCTTGCCCCTCCACTCCCGATCTCCCCCCTTTCCCCTTCCCTCCAAAACTCCCCCCTTGCCCCTCCCCTCCTAAACTCCCCCCTCACTCCTCCCCTTCAAAACTCCCCCCCAATCCCTCCCATTCAATTCTCCCCCCATACCATTCCTCTCCAATTCTCTCTCCTCCCCCCTCCTCCTCCAAGCTGCCTCCTCCCCACTTCGTCTCCCTTCTATCTCATACCTCCACCCCCCCAAACCTTCTACTTTCCTCTGCCCCCCCTCAAACAACCCCTCACTGTGCCGCATCCCTTCACCAGCAAACCTTTCATCCTCCTCATCCTTCCCTTTCTTGGAACTCTTCTGCAACATCTGAAACACTATCAACTGCTCTCCCTACCTCCCCCTCTCATCCTTCATCTTACCCTACTCCTCCCCTCCCCTGTCCTGTACCCGATGCTCCCCCTCTCTCTTCATTAACGGTATGGACCTCAAACATCCGGGGCCTTCGCTCAAACCTGACTGATCTCTCCATACAGGTTGCTCCTGACAATCCAGACTTGATCTGCTTAACAGAGACTTTCCTCCTTCAAGATGTCTCTGATTCCTTAATATCTCTTCCTGGTTACTCCCTCCTCCGGTATGATAGACCTGAGCCTCGGCCTGGTGGTGGGGTGGCTATCTTTGTCAAAAACTCTCTTCCTCACTCTCCTTGCACTGCTCTCTTTCCTCCTCACCCGCAGGAGTACCTCTGGTTACGGCTTCCTCTCCGCTCCCACCTTTTGTTCATATGTGTTCTGTACCGTCCCCCAAACAGTGATGACTCCATCTACATTTCAATGTCTGACAACATGGACCAACTTCTATCCACTCATCCCAACTCTCTCTTCCTCATATGTGGTGACTTCAACTGTCATCATGCCACCTGGTTGGGTGTGGGTTCCTCTCTCACTAGTCATGGCACCTCAGCAAAGGACTTCTGTGACTCACTGGGATTGACACAATCTGTCAATTCCCCGACCCGGATCTCAGCCAATGGAGTATCTTCTCTTCTAGACTTGGTTATGACAAACTTCCCTGCTAATGTCTGCTGCTCTTCTTCTGCTCCAATCGGTTCTTCTGATCATGTGCTTGTCAAAGTGGACATCTCTCTGGCCATTCTCAGAGAGCCTCCTCAGCGTCGACGAGTCTGGCATTTCACTCAGGCCGACTGGGACGGTCTTCAAGCAGCCATCAATCGTCTGGATTGGTCTCCCATCTCCACTGCCTCTGACATCAATTCTTCCTGGGAATTCTTCCAAAGCAAACTGATCTCTCTCATGCACAGATTTATCCCATCTCGCCTTCAATTGTCTTACCCTTCCTCCCGTCCATGGTACACTGAATCTTGTGGTGAGGCAGTTGCCCTGAAACAACTTGCCTTTGCCTCTTGGAAGGCTAATCCAACTGAAGGAAATCTCAGTTCCTTCCACCAAGCTCGGAACAAGTGTGTGTCTACCCTCAGGAGTGCCAGGAAGCACTATCTCTCCTCACTCAAGAATGAACTCTCAAACCTGTCTCCTTCCTCCAAATCCTGGTGGCGTCTGGTCAAATCCGTTTCTGGTGTTTGTTCCCCCTCCATCCCCTCCCTTACCTCAAATGGCCACACAGTTGACATCGCACGTGACAAAGCCGAATGCCTCAACTCTGTGTTCGCCTCGAAATCCTTAGTCCCAAACCCATCTCTCTCTGTTCCCACCTTTCCCAGTCGAACCCAACTGCTCCTGGACTCTGTGTCCTTCTCTCCTGAAAAGGTGGAGGAGTTTTTGTCAAACCTCGACTCTGATTCTGCAACTGCACCAGACGGCATCAGCCCACGGGTCTTAAAATCCTGCTCTGCCGCTCTATCTCACCCTCTCTCTGTTCTTTTCACCCTATCTTTTGCTCAAGGTCATCTGCCAGCATCCTGGAAATCAGCTAACATTACCGCTTTACACAAAAAAGGTGCAAAAACAGATCCTTGCAACTACAGACCAATCAGCCTGCTCCCAATTATCAGCAAAGTCATGGAATCCATCATTGCTTCGGATATGAAATCTTTCCTCTTCTCCAATGGCTTGATCTCTGATCATCAATTTGGTTTCAGACCAGGTCACTCTACTCTGGACATGCTGCTTCTGCTGTCTCAACAATGGATGGAGGTCCTCAATGCCAAACAGGAAATCAGAGCTGTCTCCCTTGACATATCAAGGGCCTTTGATACGGTCTGGCACCCAGCTCTGCTCACCAAACTCTCCTCCTATGGTATCCATGGAAATCTCCATGCATGGCTTGCGGACTTCCTCTCTGGTCGTAGTCAACGTGTGGCCCTGAATGGATTTCTCTCATCTCCCCTTCCTGTTCAGGCTGGAGTTCCCCAAGGAAGTGTGCTGGGCCTGTGCTTTTTCTGGTCTTTATCAATGATCTCTCTGACTCTCTGGAAAATCCTCTCTATCTCTTTGCTGATGACTCCACTCTCTGCCGCTCCATTCCTCTTCCCTCAGATCGGCAGTCTGCAGCCTCCTCACTCTCTGAAGACCTGGACAAAATCACAGACTGGTCAAACAAGTGGAACATGTCTTTCAATCCTGCCAAATCTCACTCTCTTACTATGTCTCTCCGAAAAGATCGACTGGACAACCCTCCCATCTACTTTCTCAACAATCCTCTCCAAGAAGTCCTGTCACTCAAGCTTTTGGGTCTCACTATCTGCCATGATCTTTCTTGGGAAAACCACATTTCCAAGCTGGCCTCCAAAGCCAGTCGCCGACTGGGCATCCTCCGTCGTGCGAAGTCCTTCCTCGGCACACCTGAGCTCCTCACCACTTACAAGGCTTTCATCCGCAGCTCAATGGAATACTGTTCTCCCCTATGCCAGTCGCCGACTGGGCATCCTCCGTCGTGCGAAGTCCTTCCTCGGCACACCTGAGCTCCTCACCACTTACAAGGCTTTCATCCGCAGCTCAATGGAATACTGTTCTCCCCTATGGGCTGGTGCTCCTGCCTCACACCTGGCTCGGCTTCACGCTGTTGAATCCAAAGCTTTCAAAATCATTGGAATCTCCCGCGATGAAGCTATCTCTGAGGGCCTTTCACTCACTCACCGCAAGCAGGTAGGTGGTCTTTCTGTCTTCTACCGACTCCTCTCCGGCCTTGCTCCCCCAGCTCTCTCTGTGCTCTGTCCCCCAAATATTCCTACAGGTCGCACAAGATCTGCCAGCAACCCTCTGATGGTTAAACTGCCGAAATCTCGGCTCTCTGCTCACCTTCACTCTTTCATTCCTCTTTTCTCCCGCCTGTGGAACAAACTCCCACACTCCCTTCAATCCCTCTCCTCCCTCCAGGTCTTTAAAACAGCTGTTCACCACCATCTCTTATCTTCCCCCATCCATAACCTTGATCTTTTCTACCCCCACTAATTCACCCTAGATCCACCTTGTTTGAAATTCCAACTTATTTCCTGGAAATCCTGGCAGTGTCCATATGTTTATACCTCTCCCACCCCCCCCCCCTTCACATGCCTCCCCTCCTTCACATGCCTCCCCCCCTTCACATGCCTCCCCCCCAAAGCCCTCTCCCTCCCACAGATCTCTCGATGTCTCCATGTCTCTCGGTCCCTGCTCTCAAATGTTGTGTTTGTGTCCTTCCCCCTCTCTCCCCATCTTGTCTACCGCTCCCGATGTTATTTGTTTTATGTGTCTGTTTGTCTTTCTGTGTGATTAATGTTCGCTCTTTCACGAGCCTCGATCTTGTATACAAAAAAAAAAAAAAAAAAAAAAAAAAAAAAACAGGAATTTCTTTTTCTTGTTCCCTAAAAAGAAAAAAAAAAAACACAGGTCCTGGGTTGCGTTGTAAATAAGAAATAACGTCATTGTAAATAATGCTCCCCACCGTAAATGTATAGTTTGAGAATAATTCCGTGATTCGGTTAGCTGTGGGCTTGAGTCTGTTAGACAGGGTGCAATGCAATAGGGGGACATACTTATTTGTGTTTTAAGATTGTCACACTCAGGGTCAGGTTAATTGTAGAGGGAATTACACCTACGTGTCACACTAAGTTAAAGTTTAGTAGGCCCGAGCACGGGCCTGAAGAAAGGAGGGTGCAGTGTAACGGTTTTGAGAAGTGTAACGGTTTTTTGAGAAGTGTAACGGTTTTTGAGAAGTGTAACAATTTTGGAGGAAGTGTAACGAATGTAAAAAGTATGGTTTTGTTATGTGTAACATCCTCGTAATGTAAATAATGGTCGCAGCCGTCCTCCTAGTTAATTCCATGAAACTTACACGCAGGCCACGATATATCTTTTTTAATAGTGTATTTCCTTATTCTATGTAGGCTAAATATGTGTTTCCCACTAGATTGACTTTGCATTGTATCAAACAAAATAAGCGTAGGCCCTTTCAATTCCCAAATCATCTCCGCTCTCCAAAGTTCCTTTCAAAAGGGTGCGAGTTGTGTTCAATCCCGCAAGCCGCCATTGCCCATGTGCTAATCTCGGAGAAGAAAGGCGTGTCTCCACCTCGTCATAGAGGGGAGGAGTGAGCCAGAGGGTCGCATGGCCAATCAGCACCGCGGTGAGCGACCCGGTGGGCGTGCCCTCGCAGCCGGCGGCTTGATTCCGCCCCGAGTTATAAAAGCGACTGTAAGGGACTGCTTCACTAGATGACCTGGGAGATGAGCGAAGAGGCGACACCAAGAGGAGCGGTGAGATGCGAAACGCTCCAAGCCAAAGAGGAGAGGTACTCGGAAAGGGAACCAGCTTTGGAGAGACGCGCTGAAAGGAGGGAGACGGCTCCACCAGAAGGAGAGGAGCAGGTGTGCCGAGCCAGCGCGTGACGTCTACAGCAGCGGATACGCGACGGAGGGTTTTCCCGCCAGAACCGCGAGGAATTGAGAGCTGCTGCCTCCGACCTTGCCTCCCTCTCCAGCAATCCACCTCAAGCCCTACCTGCCTGCAATATCCCCTGTGTAAGTGTGAACGTCGTCTGTCCTACTCGTTGTCTTGGGGTTAAGTAAAATGAATAGTATAAGCTAACGATGCACTGTGTGACTGTTTTTTCCATCCATTGCTTGTAAATAATTTTGGTCGTTCTTTCTTTTTGCTTGTGTGTGTATAATAAATCTGTTCTTCCTCCGTACTCTGTCTTCTTCTCTTTTCCTTCTCTTTCGGTCGCTTTAGAGGTTTCCCGATTGAATATCTGCGGTGCGATCTGGTCAACGTCGGGTGGAATCGGGTTCTAATCGGGGAGTAACTGTTCGGACGCGGTAATACACCACCGCTCGGTCAATATAACATCTGAAACCAATAGTACTGTAACAATTGGTTGTCAGGAGTTGGATTCGGACCTGGGACTAAATTTGTTAGGCCCAAATTTTGGAACACCAATTGTGTTATTAAGTAACAATTGGTGTCGAGGAGTGAGATCGGACCGGAAGCTCGCTTAACGCGCTCAAAATTACAAGCTGCCGAAATTTATTTTGTTTTATAAAACCCGAATTTTGAGATCGCGCCATGGACAATCAAGGCGATCGGATGTCGGTGGGGGAGATAGACGGGTTAGGGGTAACCCAGGACTTAGGGGAAGAAAGGGAGGAGGAGAGCAATGAGGAGAAAAATGGCAATGTGGTTGCGGAGGTTTCAGACGCACAAAATGGCGCTCTCGCGCACGTGGTTGAGGGGGCCACGGCCGCGGAACCAATGAGTGCAGCCCAAATGCAAGCCTTCATGACCCAATTTATGGTACAAATGCAGGCGTCCCTCAACCTGCAGAGTGAGCAAATTAAAGCTCGGGGTGAGCAATTGTGGGTAATGGGGAACCGGATGGATGCTAACAGTGAGCGATTGGGAAACCAAATTGAAGCAATAACCAACAGAATGGGTGACCGCATGCAAAAATGTGGGGAGACCATGGATCGCATGGTGGGCGAAAGGGTCCCAGGGGTGCACAAGGAAGTAACGCGGGTCGAGAAGCGCCGGTTGAGCGAAGCGGAGGAAAGCACGGGTACAATGACGGGGGTAGAAATCGCGACACGGGGTTTGGAAAAGCCGGCGACCGCTGAGGTAGAGGAGGGTGTTTTATTAAAGCCAGCGGTCGCCGAGGTTAATAAAGAAAAAGCAGTGCTGGGAATTAAAATTGAAGAGATGACGGAGGTAGCCCGGGAATTGCAGGGAGAAATGGATTATGTACAAAGTCCCTGCTCACATCACGATGCTGTGCTTAACCCGAATGGAAGTTTGCAGGTTCGCGTGGAGAAAAGGATCCCCCAGGTGAGTCGTGCTGTATATTGTGCGGGTAGATTTTGCAGGAGGATGTTTAGCGACAAAAAAAATTTCGCGCGCTTGGGATCGAGGAAGCATCCGGGCGTTGGTGAAGGGTCCCGTGTGAGTGGAAATGGCACGCGTGTGAGGAAAAAGTGTGCGTCGGCGAGTGGGCGTGTTATAAAGTGTGGGAGTGAAACCGAGTGCGAGCGAGAATGCACGTCGGGGTGTACGGAGTGTGACACGAATAGTGAGTTGGTGATGGCGCAGGTGCGAGAGGGCACATCGGAGCGCGAGTGTGAAACCGAGTGCGAGCGAGAATGCACGTCGGGGTGTACGGAGTGTGACATGGAGAGTAAGGTGGTGGTGGAACGTGTGCGAGGAAGCACACCTGAGTTGGTCATGGCGCGAGTGTGGGAGAGCCCATCCGAGCGCGTTAGTGGGTGGATGCAAGAGTGCACGCCCATGGTGAGTGTTACGGAGGACGTAACGGAGGAGAGGTGTGGACCAAAGTGTGCGCAAGAGTGTGCGCGAGAGGTGTGGTGTGTAACAGGGAGAGCGTTGGTGGAATGTACGGACGGCGTTGGAACGCCAGGTTTTGTGAGGGTGAAAGGGGTAGCGTATGCGTGTGAGCATGCAAGTAAAGCATCGACGGTAATCGGGTTAGCGGTTAGGGCGACGGATAGCCGATGCGAGCACTCGGGGCGCGGGGTGCTTTGTTGGGTGCGAGGCCCGGCGCGGGTCGATGCTGCGTCGCTTCTCTTTGAAGCGTCGTTGCCGATTCGGGCTTGGCCCCGCCCCGCACGGTCGAGTCCGGGCTTTGGCGGGCGAGGCGACCGGTCCGGTTCGAGGGCGAGTGGGAGGGAGCGGAACGGTGCCCCCTCGTGGGGACGGGGTTCCGACCGGGGGAGATTGAGCCATCGGGCCCGGGACCGCAAGGTGCCGCGCCGAGATGGTGCGTGGAGCCTCGGTCCAACCAAACCACCTCCCTTGAACCGAAAGCCGGACGGATTCAACCTGCAGGCGACCAAACCACCCGAATTCATTGCTCGGCTTTACGAACCGAGTTTAATGATGTCACGGCGCACCGAGAGGATCTAATAAGTAGACGGGTGATGAGGATAGTGTTTTGGCCACGAAATTAGAAAAAGGCGAAATTTGATGATTGGTACGATGATTGGCAGAATTTTTGATTGGTTGGATTTAGGTGTGCGAAATTGATAGTAGGACCCCCGATGTGGTGGGATGGCAAATCCACCATCCCTCACAGACGGTGGGGCAAATGCGCTATAGTTTATGGGGTTGATGGCAGTGAAAACTAGCCCGGGTGGGTTAGGTTATATTGTGTGTAGGGATCTAGCGAAGATTGACATTAGGTAACGTTAAGGTTAGTTAGTGACTGATACCTGTAGTGGGGACGCAGGTAGATTAGTATGGATGATAATGACGTGGGAGCGCAATAGTTTAAAGGGACGACTGGGAAGCGCAAGTTTCAGAGGGGAGTAGTTAGCTGAGATGATGCCGTGTGTTTGAAGATTGAACAGGTGTGATTGCACAGGTGTGCAACTGAACAGGTGTGTGGAGCAGTGTATGAGGGAGTAGTGATTGCGTGTTGTGTTGACCAAATGGTCCAGGAAGAAAGGAGGGTGCAGGTGGCACCAGGTGTGAGGGCACAGGTGTGCAACGACAGGTGAATGGAGGACAGGTGAATGGAATAAATGGTAGTGTGGAATAAATGGAGTATTGGAATGGATGGTCGTGGAGTGAGTATGGTGGAAATTGTGGAGTGGAGTGGATGGTGCGAAGGTGTGAATGGGGGAAGAGTGGACCCCCATCACGGATACCCGGGGCGGGTAGTGTAAGTGTTAGGTAGAGGGTACAGGTAAATTGTGGTTGGATATTGGCATCTGTGGTGCGGGTGAAAGAATGGTCTTTGGATGGGTGCATTAGTGTTGTGGAAATGGCTGGGCGTGTAGCCTGTTAGTGTGTGTAGTTGGTTGGGCGCTCCACCACTGTGAGGATGTCGGCCAGGTGAGGCCGCAGGTGGGCGCTGGGAGCCGGTAGTAGTTGTTGTGGATGGGGCCCGAGGATCCGGAGGACGGACCCGGGTAGCCCAGTGCCAGAGGGCACCAAGGGGTGACAGAGCCAGGAGAGGGCCTTCCCCAGTTAGTTAGGTTAGGGTGAGGAGCTAGGTAAGCTCGGGTGGCAACTGCAGTGGTGGAGGTGTGCAGGTGGGTAGACCTGCTGGGAGAGCTACACGTCGCAGCCCAGAAATTGTGCGAAGGCACCGGGAGATGAATCGGGGGAGTGAGACCCCAAATTGAGAAGCACCACAGTTTGGTCAATGGGAATTGGTTTTTAGAACCCATAGTGTAAGTGGCCAATGGATTGGCAGGGAAAGACCCCGGGTAGTGTAAAGTGTGTTAAAATCATTTAGAGGATAGTTAGGATGAAGGATCTCCTCGCACCATCTGCATCCACTCACCTGAGGTGACAGGTACTCCGCACCATGCCATGTTTTGATTATTTTTTATGATGCAAATGTTTGGATTGTGAGACGCATCATGACGTGGGTGTGACATTGTGCTTTGATGTTCCATCTCTGCCTCCTTATGAGGATTGATGATGAATTTGGTGATGGCAAATTTTGAAGTAGAGGGATTGTGGAGACGAATTTGGTATAGGGGAAATATGGGGAAGACGTGACAGTAGTGACGAATTTGTAAATGGGTAGATTTTGTAAATATGGGGTAAGGGCAAGGGTAGTGTAGGTGACAGGGGGGTGACGTACGGTAGGGACGAGCTTTCTCACTTCGCCCTCCGTACGCATTTCGCCTTGCATTGCCTTATTGACGTGTACCCTTGTGACCTTACCCCTCGCTCAATTGTCTTTCTTTTGTCTCCCACATGACCTGTGCGCCATTGGGTGCCGAGGGGAGCGTGCGTGAGGTGGCCATTGTGCGCCCGAGATTCCCAGAACCAGCATGCATTGCGTTGATGTACCACTTTATGGACCGCTGTTCTGCGGCCAAGTACCACTTGATGGACCCCAGGTTCTGGGGCAGGGCACCTCTGTTGGAGACCGGCCATAGTGGCCAGGGAATCTTGCTTGCGGACCTCGGTAAGGTGGCACCTATGCCAAACAGGTGGACCACCCTTAGTTGGCCCCTGAGGCCCTAAATAAAAAAACGAACACAAGTTGTGCTTTTTTATATTTCCAAGTAGGCCGCATGAAGCCAGAAGACGTCGGGAAGAACATCGGCCCAGCAGAGAAAGAGAAGACCACCACCAGTTGTTTTGTTGTGTTTATTACGAACCATGGTGACTGAGCACCGAGTGGTGCTTTTGGTGCGTTGTGGTGCTTTTGGTGCTTTGTGGTGCTTTTGGGTGCTTTGGTGGTATTGGTACTGGTGCATCGATGCAATGCGTGCTGTCTCCTCCCTCCCAACAGGATTCTCCACGCTCTCGTGGTCTCCACGCTCTCCATCGAAATCGAAGTTGTCATTGTTCCAATTTGTATTTTCGTTATAACTGTATTTCTTTTATGGTGTATGTACGTATATTGTCCCGTCAAAGATTTTCGGTGCAAATCTTTCATACCTGTATTGAAAATCGCGTTAATTCGTGTCGTCTCGAGGCCCTGTACAGTGTACACTGTACAACCTTGAGGCTTTGTTTTTCTCTCAGTGCCTGTCGTTTGTGATCCAATAACTTTCGTTCTCTGTTTTCGCAGTCTTTCCACCCCAAAGCCTACTTCCTTATGTAAATCTCAACTCAAAAAAAAAGAAAAAAAGACATTACCTTCTCCGTGCTCATTCGTTTATTCTTTCTTATTCGTTCGTTCGTTCTTCGACCACGTGTTTCTCCCCCATTTCCCCAGATAGATTGTCAAATTTCAATTCGTTATTTTATCGTCCATGTGATATAGTTTGATTATAGTTAGTTTTGGTTTGAATTTCCTGTAACTCGTATTTAATTAATCGTGTTCTGCTCCTCGTGTGTGGCCTTGTACTGTAGTTGTACCCCCGTCGGTGTTTTGTTAACTTAAGTGTGTTTTGCTTGGCTCTTGGTTTTTTCCCTTCTACCCCGAACATAATACTGTCTAACGTTCTAAATCCCCACCCCCCCCCCCCCCAAAAAAAAACAAACAAACCAAAAACATTTATTTTATTTTATCCACGTGTACTGTTGTCTCATCCTGTATTTTCTGTCCAGGTGTGCTGTTCGCCCCACCCCCATTATCTCCTTGCCATCCACCATTTGCCCTGTTCACGTGACTCGTGGTGGTCCCTCTCGGCTCTCCCCCCGTTGGTATTTTTGTGCATATAAGATTGTTCATAGTTCTGTTTAAATATTTTTAAATATGTTTAACCTTTCCCCTTCTGTTTTTTATTCAGTGGTATATTACAACACGCTGTTTTTCTTCCTATTTAAAAGGCTTTTCTCAATTTCCTCTCCAACTCATTCCACTTCAAAAAAAAGAAATTCAATATCTTATACGTCTCCCTCACTACATGGTCTAAATTAACATTCATTCCATCCCTCCTCCATCATCCTGAACCGGATTGCTAACTTGAAAATCACAACAAACCCAATTTGTTATCAATGTTCGTCTTTCATTAATCATCCACTTTCTAAACTCCCCTCTTGCCCCTCCCATCCAAATCCCCCCCCTTGCACCTACACTCCGAAACTTCCCCCTTGCCCCTCCACTCTTAAACTCCCCCCTTGCCCCTCCACTCCTGAACTCCCCCCTTGCCCTTCCCCTCCTAAACTTCCCCTTTGCCCCTCCCCTCCTAATCCCCCCCCCCTTGCCCCTCCACTCCTGATCTCCCCCCTTTCCCCTTCCCTCCAAAACTCCCCCCTTGCCCCTCCCCTCCTAAACTCCCCCCTCACTCCTCCCCTTCAAAACTCCCCCCCAATCCCTCCCATTCAATTCTCCCCCCATACCATTCCTCTCCAATTCTCTCTCCTCCCCCCTCCTCCTCCAAGCTGCCTCCTCCCCACTTCGTCTCCCTTCTATCTCATACCTCCACCCCCCCAAACCTTCTACTTTCCTCTGCCCCCCCTCAAACAACCCCTCACTGTGCCGCATCCCTTCACCAGCAAACCTTTCATCCTCCTCATCCTTCCCTTTCTTGGAACTCTTCTGCAACATCTGAAACACTATCAACTGCTCTCCCTACCTCCCCCTCTCATCCTTCATCTTACCCTACTCCTCCCCTCCCCTGTCCTGTACCCGATGCTCCCCCTCTCTCTTCATTAACGGTATGGACCTCAAACATCCGGGGCCTTCGCTCAAACCTGACTGATCTCTCCATACAGGTTGCTCCTGACAATCCAGACTTGATCTGCTTAACAGAGACTTTCCTCCTTCAAGATGTCTCTGATTCCTTAATATCTCTTCCTGGTTACTCCCTCCTCCGGTATGATAGACCTGAGCCTCGGCCTGGTGGTGGGGTGGCTATCTTTGTCAAAAACTCTCTTCCTCACTCTCCTTGCACTGCTCTCTTTCCTCCTCACCCGCAGGAGTACCTCTGGTTACGGCTTCCTCTCCGCTCCCACCTTTTGTTCATATGTGTTCTGTACCGTCCCCCAAACAGTGATGACTCCATCTACATTTCAATGTCTGACAACATGGACCAACTTCTATCCACTCATCCCAACTCTCTCTTCCTCATATGTGGTGACTTCAACTGTCATCATGCCACCTGGTTGGGTGTGGGTTCCTCTCTCACTAGTCATGGCACCTCAGCAAAGGACTTCTGTGACTCACTGGGATTGACACAATCTGTCAATTTCCCGACCCGGATCTCAGCCAATGGAGTATCTTCTCTTCTAGACTTGGTTATGACAAACTTCCCTGCTAATGTCTGCTGCTCTTCTTCTGCTCCAATCGGTTCTTCTGATCATGTGCTTGTCAAAGTGGACATCTCTCTGGCCATTCTCAGAGAGCCTCCTCAGCGTCGACGAGTCTGGCATTTCACTCAGGCCGACTGGGACGGTCTTCAAGCAGCCATCAATCGTCTGGATTGGTCTCCCATCTCCACTGCCTCTGACATCAATTCTTCCTGGGAATTCTTCCAAAGCAAACTGATCTCTCTCATGCACAGATTTATCCCATCTCGCCTTCAATTGTCTTACCCTTCCTCCCGTCCATGGTACACTGAATCTTGTGGTGAGGCAGTTGCCCTGAAACAACTTGCCTTTGCCTCTTGGAAGGCTAATCCAACTGAAGGAAATCTCAGTTCCTTCCACCAAGCTCGGAACAAGTGTGTGTCTACCCTCAGGAGTGCCAGGAAGCACTATCTCTCCTCACTCAAGAATGAACTCTCAAACCTGTCTCCTTCCTCCAAATCCTGGTGGCGTCTGGTCAAATCCGTTTCTGGTGTTTGTTCCCCCTCCATCCCCTCCCTTACCTCAAATGGCCACACAGTTGACATCGCACGTGACAAAGCCGAATGCCTCAACTCTGTGTTCGCCTCGAAATCCTTAGTCCCAAACCCATCTCTCTCTGTTCCCACCTTTCCCAGTCGAACCCAACTGCTCCTGGACTCTGTGTCCTTCTCTCCTGAAAAGGTGGAGGAGTTTTTGTCAAACCTCGACTCTGATTCTGCAACTGCACCAGACGGCATCAGCCCACGGGTCTTAAAATCCTGCTCTGCCGCTCTATCTCACCCTCTCTCTGTTCTTTTCACCCTATCTTTTGCTCAAGGTCATCTGCCAGCATCCTGGAAATCAGCTAACATTACCGCTTTACACAAAAAAGGTGCAAAAACAGATCCTTGCAACTACAGACCAATCAGCCTGCTCCCAATTATCAGCAAAGTCATGGAATCCATCATTGCTTCGGATATGAAATCTTTCCTCTTCTCCAATGGCTTGATCTCTGATCATCAATTTGGTTTCAGACCAGGTCACTCTACTCTGGACATGCTGCTTCTGCTGTCTCAACAATGGATGGAGGTCCTCAATGCCAAACAGGAAATCAGAGCTGTCTCCCTTGACATATCAAGGGCCTTTGATACGGTCTGGCACCCAGCTCTGCTCACCAAACTCTCCTCCTATGGTATCCATGGAAATCTCCATGCATGGCTTGCGGACTTCCTCTCTGGTCGTAGTCAACGTGTGGCCCTGAATGGATTTCTCTCATCTCCCCTTCCTGTTCAGGCTGGAGTTCCCCAAGGAAGTGTGCTGGGCCTGTGCTTTTTCTGGTCTTTATCAATGATCTCTCTGACTCTCTGGAAAATCCTCTCTATCTCTTTGCTGATGACTCCACTCTCTGCCGCTCCATTCCTCTTCCCTCAGATCGGCAGTCTGCAGCCTCCTCACTCTCTGAAGACCTGGACAAAATCACAGACTGGTCAAACAAGTGGAACATGTCTTTCAATCCTGCCAAATCTCACTCTCTTACTATGTCTCTCCGAAAAGATCGACTGGACAACCCTCCCATCTACTTTCTCAACAATCCTCTCCAAGAAGTCCTGTCACTCAAGCTTTTGGGTCTCACTATCTGCCATGATCTTTCTTGGGAAAACCACATTTCCAAGCTGGCCTCCAAAGCCAGTCGCCGACTGGGCATCCTCCGTCGTGCGAAGTCCTTCCTCGGCACACCTGAGCTCCTCACCACTTACAAGGCTTTCATCCGCAGCTCAATGGAATACTGTTCTCCCCTATGCCAGTCGCCGACTGGGCATCCTCCGTCGTGCGAAGTCCTTCCTCGGCACACCTGAGCTCCTCACCACTTACAAGGCTTTCATCCGCAGCTCAATGGAATACTGTTCTCCCCTATGGGCTGGTGCTCCTGCCTCACACCTGGCTCGGCTTCACGCTGTTGAATCCAAAGCTTTCAAAATCATTGGAATCTCCCGCGATGAAGCTATCTCTGAGGGCCTTTCACTCACTCACCGCAAGCAGGTAGGTGGTCTTTCTGTCTTCTACCGACTCCTCTCCGGCCTTGCTCCCCCAGCTCTCTCTGTGCTCTGTCCCCCAAATATTCCTACAGGTCGCACAAGATCTGCCAGCAACCCTCTGATGGTTAAACTGCCGAAATCTCGGCTCTCTGCTCACCTTCACTCTTTCATTCCTCTTTTCTCCCGCCTGTGGAACAAACTCCCACACTCCCTTCAATCCCTCTCCTCCCTCCAGGTCTTTAAAACAGCTGTTCACCACCATCTCTTATCTTCCCCCATGCATAACCTTGATCTTTTCTACCCCCACTAATTCACCCCAGATCCACCTTGTTTGAAATTCCAACTTATTTCCTGGAAATCCTGGCAGTGTCCATATGTTTATACCTCTCCCACCCCCCCCCCTTCACATGCCTCCCCCCCTTCACATGCCTCCCCCCCTTCACATGCCTCCCCCCCAAAGCCCTCTCCCTCCCACAGATCTCTCGATGTCTCCATGTCTCTCGGTCCCTGCTCTCAAATGTTGTGTTTGTGTCCTTCCCCCTCTCTCCCCATCTTGTCTACCGCTCCCGATGTTATTTGTTTTATGTGTCTGTTTGTCTTTCTGTGTGATTAATGTTCGCTCTTTCACGAGCCTCGATCTTGTATACAAAAAAAAAAAAAAAAAAAAAAAAAAAAAAACAGGAATTTCTTTTTCTTGTTCCCTAAAAAGAAAAAAAAAAAACACAGGTCCTGGGTTGCGTTGTAAATAAGAAATAACGTCATTGTAAATAATGCTCCCCACCGTAAATGTATAGTTTGAGAATAATTCCGTGATTCGGTTAGCTGTGGGCTTGAGTCTGTTAGACAGGGTGCAATGCAATAGGGGGACATACTTATTTGTGTTTTAAGATTGTCACACTCAGGGTCAGGTTAATTGTAGAGGGAATTACACCTACGTGTCACACTAAGTTAAAGTTTAGTAGGCCCGAGCACGGGCCTGAAGAAAGGAGGGTGCAGTGTAACGGTTTTGAGAAGTGTAACGGTTTTTTGAGAAGTGTAACGGTTTTTGAGAAGTGTAACAATTTTGGAGGAAGTGTAACGAATGTAAAAAGTATGGTTTTGTTATGTGTAACATCCTCGTAATGTAAATAATGGTCGCAGCCGTCCTCCTAGTTAATTCCATGAAACTTACACGCAGGCCACGATATATCTTTTTAAATAGTGTATTTCCTTATTCTATGTAGGCTAAATATGTGTTTCCCACTAGATTGACTTTGCATTGTATCAAACAAAATAAGCGTAGGCCCTTTCAATTCCCAAATCATCTCCGCTCTCCAAAGTTCCTTTCAAAAGGGTGCGAGTTGTGTTCAATCCCGCAAGCCGCCATTGCCCATGTGCTAATCTCGGAGAAGAAAGGCGTGTCTCCACCTCGTCATAGAGGGGAGGAGTGAGCCAGAGGGTCGCATGGCCAATCAGCACCGCGGTGAGCGACCCGGTGGGCGTGCCCTCGCAGCCGGCGGCTTGAATTCCGCCCCGAGTTATAAAAGCGACTGTAAGGGACTGCTTCACTAGATGACCTGGGAGATGAGCGAAGAGGCGACACCAAGAGGAGCGGTGAGATGCGAAACGCTCCAAGCCAAAGAGGAGAGGTACTCGGAAAGGGAACCAGCTTTGGAGAGACGCGCTGAAAGGAGGGAGACGGCTCCACCAGAAGGAGAGGAGCAGGTGTGCCGAGCCAGCGCGTGACGTCTACAGCAGCGGATACGCGACGGAGGGTTTTCCCGCCAGAACCGCGAGGAATTGAGAGCTGCTGCCTCCGACCTTGCCTCCCTCTCCAGCAATCCACCTCAAGCCCTACCTGCCTGCAATATCCCCTGTGTAAGTGTGAACGTCGTCTGTCCTACTCGTTGTCTTGGGGTTAAGTAAAATGAATAGTATAAGCTAACGATGCACTGTGTGACTGTTTTTTCCATCCATTGCTTGTAAATAATTTTGGTCGTTCTTTCTTTTTGCTTGTGTGTGTATAATAAATCTGTTCTTCCTCCGTACTCTGTCTTCTTCTCTTTTCCTTCTCTTTCGGTCGCTTTAGAGGTTTCCCGATTGAATATCTGCGGTGCGATCTGGTCAACGTCGGGTGGAATCGGGTTCTAATCGGGGAGTAACTGTTCGGACGCGGTAATACACCACCGCTCGGTCAATATAACATCTGAAACCAATAGTACTGTAACAATTGGTTGTCAGGAGTTGGATTCGGACCTGGGACTAAATTTGTTAGGCCCAAATTTTGGAACACCAATTGTGTTATTAAGTAACAATTGGTGTCGAGGAGTGAGATCGGACCGGAAGCTCGCTTAACGCGCTCAAAATTACAAGCTGCCGAAATTTATTTTGTTTTATAAAACCCGAATTTTGAGATCGCGCCATGGACAATCAAGGCGATCGGATGTCGGTGGGGGAGATAGACGGGTTAGGGGTAACCCAGGACTTAGGGGAAGAAAGGGAGGAGGAGAGCAATGAGGAGAAAAATGGCAATGTGGTTGCGGAGGTTTCAGACGCACAAAATGGCGCTCTCGCGCACGTGGTTGAGGGGGCCACGGCCGCGGAACCAATGAGTGCAGCCCAAATGCAAGCCTTCATGACCCAATTTATGGTACAAATGCAGGCGTCCCTCAACCTGCAGAGTGAGCAAATTAAAGCTCGGGGTGAGCAATTGTGGGTAATGGGGAACCGGATGGATGCTAACAGTGAGCGATTGGGAAACCAAATTGAAGCAATAACCAACAGAATGGGTGACCGCATGCAAAAATGTGGGGAGACCATGGATCGCATGGTGGGCGAAAGGGTCCCAGGGGTGCACAAGGAAGTAACGCGGGTCGAGAAGCGCCGGTTGAGCGAAGCGGAGGAAAGCACGGGTACAATGACGGGGGTAGAAATCGCGACACGGGGTTTGGAAAAGCCGGCGACCGCTGAGGTAGAGGAGGGTGTTTTATTAAAGCCAGCGGTCGCCGAGGTTAATAAAGAAAAAGCAGTGCTGGGAATTAAAATTGAAGAGATGACGGAGGTAGCCCGGGAATTGCAGGGAGAAATGGATTATGTACAAAGTCCCTGCTCACATCACGATGCTGTGCTTAACCCGAATGGAAGTTTGCAGGTTCGCGTGGAGAAAAGGATCCCCCAGGTGAGTCGTGCTGTATATTGTGCGGGTAGATTTTGCAGGAGGATGTTTAGCGACAAAAAAAATTTCGCGCGCTTGGGATCGAGGAAGCATCCGGGCGTTGGTGAAGGGTCCCGTGTGAGTGGAAATGGCACGCGTGTGAGGAAAAAGTGTGCGTCGGCGAGTGGGCGTGTTATAAAGTGTGGGAGTGAAACCGAGTGCGAGCGAGAATGCACGTCGGGGTGTACGGAGTGTGACACGAATAGTGAGTTGGTGATGGCGCAGGTGCGAGAGGGCACATCGGAGCGCGAGTGTGAAACCGAGTGCGAGCGAGAATGCACGTCGGGGTGTACGGAGTGTGACATGGAGAGTAAGGTGGTGGTGGAACGTGTGCGAGGAAGCACACCTGAGTTGGTCATGGCGCGAGTGTGGGAGAGCCCATCCGAGCGCGTTAGTGGGTGGATGCAAGAGTGCACGCCCATGGTGAGTGTTACGGAGGACGTAACGGAGGAGAGGTGTGGACCAAAGTGTGCGCAAGAGTGTGCGCGAGAGGTGTGGTGTGTAACAGGGAGAGCGTTGGTGGAATGTACGGACGGCGTTGGAACGCCAGGTTTTGTGAGGGTGAAAGGGGTAGCGTATGCGTGTGAGCATGCAAGTAAAGCATCGACGGTAATCGGGTTAGCGGTTAGGGCGACGGATAGCCGATGCGAGCACTCGGGGCGCGGGGTGCTTTGTTGGGTGCGAGGCCCGGCGCGGGTCGATGCTGCGTCGCTTCTCTTCGAAGCGTCGTTGCCGATTCGGGCTTGGCCCCGCCCCGCACGGTCGAGTCCGGGCTTTGGCGGGCGAGGCGACCGGTCCGGTTCGAGGGCGAGTGGGAGGGAGCGGAACGGTGCCCCCTCGTGGGGACGGGGTTCCGACCGGGGGAGATTGAGCCATCGGGCCCGGGACCGCAAGGTGCCGCGCCGAGATGGTGCGTGGAGCCTCGGTCCAACCAAACCACCTCCCTTGAACCGAAAGCCGGACGGATTCAACCTGCAGGCGACCAAACCACCCGAATTCATTGCTCGGCTTTACGAACCGAGTTTAATGATGTCACGGCGCACCGAGAGGATCTAATAAGTAGACGGGTGATGAGGATAGTGTTTTGGCCACGAAATTAGAAAAAGGCGAAATTTGATGATTGGTACGATGATTGGCAGAATTTTTGATTGGTTGGATTTAGGTGTGCGAAATTGATAGTAGGACCCCCGATGTGGTGGGATGGCAAATCCACCATCCCTCACAGACGGTGGGGCAAATGCGCTATAGTTTATGGGGTTGATGGCAGTGAAAACTAGCCCGGGTGGGTTAGGTTATATTGTGTGTAGGGATCTAGCGAAGATTGACATTAGGTAACGTTAAGGTTAGTTAGTGACTGATACCTGTAGTGGGGACGCAGGTAGATTAGTATGGATGATAATGACGTGGGAGCGCAATAGTTTAAAGGGACGACTGGGAAGCGCAAGTTTCAGAGGGGAGTAGTTAGCTGAGATGATGCCGTGTGTTTGAAGATTGAACAGGTGTGATTGCACAGGTGTGCAACTGAACAGGTGTGTGGAGCAGTGTATGAGGGAGTAGTGATTGCGTGTTGTGTTGACCAAATGGTCCAGGAAGAAAGGAGGGTGCAGGTGGCACCAGGTGTGAGGGCACAGGTGTGCAACGACAGGTGAATGGAGGACAGGTGAATGGAATAAATGGTAGTGTGGAATAAATGGAGTATTGGAATGGATGGTCGTGGAGTGAGTATGGTGGAAATTGTGGAGTGGAGTGGATGGTGCGAAGGTGTGAATGGGGGAAGAGTGGACCCCCATCACGGATACCCGGGGCGGGTAGTGTAAGTGTTAGGTAGAGGGTACAGGTAAATTGTGGTTGGATATTGGCATCTGTGGTGCGGGTGAAAGAATGGTCTTTGGATGGGTGCATTAGTGTTGTGGAAATGGCTGGGCGTGTAGCCTGTTAGTGTGTGTAGTTGGTTGGGCGCTCCACCACTGTGAGGATGTCGGCCAGGTGAGGCCGCAGGTGGGCGCTGGGAGCCGGTAGTAGTTGTTGTGGATGGGGCCCGAGGATCCGGAGGACGGACCCGGGTAGCCCAGTGCCAGAGGGCACCAAGGGGTGACAGAGCCAGGAGAGGGCCTTCCCCAGTTAGTTAGGTTAGGGTGAGGAGCTAGGTAAGCTCGGGTGGCAACTGCAGTGGTGGAGGTGTGCAGGTGGGTAGACCTGCTGGGAGAGCTACACGTCGCAGCCCAGAAATTGTGCGAAGGCACCGGGAGATGAATCGGGGGAGTGAGACCCCAAATTGAGAAGCACCACAGTTTGGTCAATGGGAATTGGTTTTTAGAACCCATAGTGTAAGTGGCCAATGGATTGGCAGGGAAAGACCCCGGGTAGTGTAAAGTGTGTTAAAATCATTTAGAGGATAGTTAGGATGAAGGATCTCCTCGCACCATCTGCATCCACTCACCTGAGGTGACAGGTACTCCGCACCATGCCATGTTTTGATTATTTTTTATGATGCAAATGTTTGGATTGTGAGACGCATCATGACGTGGGTGTGACATTGTGCTTTGATGTTCCATCTCTGCCTCCTTATGAGGATTGATGATGAATTTGGTGATGGCAAATTTTGAAGTAGAGGGATTGTGGAGACGAATTTGGTATAGGGGAAATATGGGGAAGACGTGACAGTAGTGACGAATTTGTAAATGGGTAGATTTTGTAAATATGGGGTAAGGGCAAGGGTAGTGTAGGTGACAGGGGGGTGACGTACGGTAGGGACGAGCTTTCTCACTTCGCCCTCCATACGCATTTCGCCTTGCATTGCCTTATTGACGTGTACCCTTGTGACCTTACCCCTCGCTCAATTGTCTTTCTTTTGTCTCCCACATGACCTGTGCGCCATTGGGTGCCGAGGGGAGCGTGCGTGAGGTGGCCATTGTGCGCCCGAGATTCCCAGAACCAGCATGCATTGCGTTGATGTACCACTTTATGGACCGCTGTTCTGCGGCCAAGTACCACTTGATGGACCCCAGGTTCTGGGGCAGGGCACCTCTGTTGGAGACCGGCCATAGTGGCCAGGGAATCTTGCTTGCGGACCTCGGTAAGGTGGCACCTATTCCAAACAGGTGGACCACCCTTAGTTGGCCCCTGAGGCCCTAAATAAAAAAACGAACACAAGTTGTGCTTTTTTATATTTCCAAGTAGGCCGCATGAAGCCAGAAGACGTCGGGAAGAACATCGGCCCAGCAGAGAAAGAGAAGACCACCACCAGTTGTTTTGTTGTGTTTATTACGAACCATGGTGACTGAGCACCGAGTGGTGCTTTTGGTGCGTTGTGGTGCTTTTGGTGCTTTGTGGTGCTTTTGGGTGCTTTGGTGGTATTGGTACTGGTGCATCGATGCAATGCGTGCTGTCTCCTCCCTCCCAACAGGATTCTCCACGCTCTCGTGGTCTCCACGCTCTCCATCGAAATCGAAGTTGTCATTGTTCCAATTTGTATTTTCGTTATAACTGTATTTCTTTTATGGTGTATGTACGTATATTGTCCCGTCAAAGATTTTCGGTGCAAATCTTTCATACCTGTATTGAAAATCGCGTTAATTCGTGTCGTCTCGAGGCCCTGTACAGTGTACACTGTACAACCTTGAGGCTTTGTTTTTCTCTCAGCGCCTGTCGTTTGTGATCCAATAACTTTCGTTCTCTGTTTTCGCAGTCTTTCCACCCCAAAGCCTACTTCCTTATGTAAATCTCAACTCAAAAAAACAAAAAAAAAAGACATTACCTTCTCTGTGCTCATTCGTTTATTCTTTCTTATTCGTTCGTTCGTTCTTCGACCACGTGTTTCTCCCCCATTTCCCCAGATAGATTGTCAAATTTCAATTCGTTATTTTATCGTCCATGTGATATTGTTTGATTATAGTTAGTTTTGGTTTGAATTTCCTGTAACTCGTATTTAATTAATCGTGTTCTGCTCCTCGTGTGTGGCCTTGTACTGTAGTTGTACCCCCGTCGGTGTTTTGTTAACTTAAGTGTGTTTTGCTTGGCTCTTGGTTTTTTCCCTTCTACCCCGAACATAATACTGTCTAACGTTCTAAATCCCCACCCCCCCCCCCCCCCCCAAAAAAAAAAAAAACCAAAAACATTTATTTTATTTTCTCCACGTGTACTGTTGTCTCATCCTGTATTTTCTGTCCAGGTGTGCTGTTCGCCCCACCCCCATTATCTCCTTGCCATCCACCATTTGCCCTGTTCACGTGACTCGTGGTGGTCCCTCTCGGCTCTCCCCCCGTTGGTATTTTTGTGCATATAAGATTGTTCATAGTTCTGTTTAAATATTTTTAAATATGTTTAACCTTTCCCCTTCTGTTTTTTATTCAGTGGTATATTACAACACGCTGTTTTTCTTCCTATTTAAAAGGCTTTTCTCAATTTCCTCTCCAACTCATTCCACTTCAAAAAAAAGAAATTCAATATCTTATACGTCTCCCTCACTACATGGTCTAAATTCACATTCATTCCATCCCTCCTCCATCATCCTGAACCGGATTGCTAACTTGAAAATCACAACAAACCCAATTTGTTATCAATGTTCGTCTTTCATTAATCATCCACTTTCTAAACTCCCCTCTTGCCCCTCCCATCCAAATCCCCCCCCCTTGCACCTACACTCCGAAACTTCCCCCTTGCCCCTCCACTCTTAAACTCCCCCCTTGCCCCTCCACTCCTGAACTCCCCCCTTGCCCTTCCCCTCCTAAACTTCCCCTTTGCCCCTCCCCTCCTAATCCCCCCCCTTGCCCCTCCACTCCTGATCTCCCCCCTTTCCCCTTCCCTCCAAAACTCCCCCCTTGTCCCTCCCCTCCTAAACTCCCCCCTCACTCCTCCCCTTCAAAACTCCCCCCCAATCCCTCCCATTCAATTCTCCCCCCATACCATTCCTCTCCAATTCTCTCTCCTCCCCCCTCCTCCTCCAAGCTGCCTCCTCCCCACTTCGTCTCCCTTCTATCTCATACCTCCACCCCCCCAAACCTTCTACTTTCCTCTGCCCCCCCTCAAACAACCCCTCACTGTGCCGCATCCCTTCACCAGCAAACCTTTCATCCTCCTCATCCTTCCCTTTCTTGGAACTCTTCTGCAACATCTGAAACACTATCAACTGCTCTCCCTACCTCCCCCTCTCATCCTTCATCTTACCCTACTCCTCCCCTCCCCTGTCCTGTACCCGATGCTCCCCCTCTCTCTTCATTAACGGTATGGACCTCAAACATCCGGGGCCTTCGCTCAAACCTGACTGATCTCTCCATACAGGTTGCTCCTGACAATCCAGACTTGATCTGCTTAACAGAGACTTTCCTCCTTCAAGATGTCTCTGATTCCTTAATATCTCTTCCTGGTTACTCCCTCCTCCGGTATGATAGACCTGAGCCTCGGCCTGGTGGTGGGGTGGCTATCTTTGTCAAAAACTCTCTTCCTCACTCTCCTTGCACTGCTCTCTTTCCTCCTCACCCGCAGGAGTACCTCTGGTTACGGCTTCCTCTCCGCTCCCACCTTTTGTTCATATGTGTTCTGTACCGTCCCCCAAACAGTGATGACTCCATCTACATTTCAATGTCTGACAACATGGACCAACTTCTATCCACTCATCCCAACTCTCTCTTCCTCATATGTGGTGACTTCAACTGTCATCATGCCACCTGGTTGGGTGTGGGTTCCTCTCTCACTAGTCATGGCACCTCAGCAAAGGACTTCTGTGACTCACTGGGATTGACACAATCTGTCAATTTCCCGACCCGGATCTCAGCCAATGGAGTATCTTCTCTTCTAGACTTGGTTATGACAAACTTCCCTGCTAATGTCTGCTGCTCTTCTTCTGCTCCAATCGGTTCTTCTGATCATGTGCTTGTCAAAGTGGACATCTCTCTGGCCATTCTCAGAGAGCCTCCTCAGCGTCGACGAGTCTGGCATTTCACTCAGGCCGACTGGGACGGTCTTCAAGCAGCCATCAATCGTCTGGATTGGTCTCCCATCTCCACTGCCTCTGACATCAATTCTTCCTGGGAATTCTTCCAAAGCAAACTGATCTCTCTCATGCACAGATTTATCCCATCTCGCCTTCAATTGTCTTACCCTTCCTCCCGTCCATGGTACACTGAATCTTGTGGTGAGGCAGTTGCCCTGAAACAACTTGCCTTTGCCTCTTGGAAGGCTAATCCAACTGAAGGAAATCTCAGTTCCTTCCACCAAGCTCGGAACAAGTGTGTGTCTACCCTCAGGAGTGCCAGGAAGCACTATCTCTCCTCACTCAAGAATGAACTCTCAAACCTGTCTCCTTCCTCCAAATCCTGGTGGCGTCTGGTCAAATCCGTTTCTGGTGTTTGTTCCCCCTCCATCCCCTCCCTTACCTCAAATGGCCACACAGTTGACATCGCACGTGACAAAGCCGAATGCCTCAACTCTGTGTTCGCCTCGAAATCCTTAGTCCCAAACCCATCTCTCTCTGTTCCCACCTTTCCCAGTCGAACCCAACTGCTCCTGGACTCTGTGTCCTTCTCTCCTGAAAAGGTGGAGGAGTTTTTGTCAAACCTCGACTCTGATTCTGCAACTGCACCAGACGGCATCAGCCCACGGGTCTTAAAATCCTGCTCTGCCGCTCTATCTCACCCTCTCTCTGTTCTTTTCACCCTATCTTTTGCTCAAGGTCATCGGCCAGCATCCTGGAAATCAGCTAACATTACCGCTTTACACAAAAAAGGTGCAAAAACAGATCCTTGCAACTACAGACCAATCAGCCTGCTCCCAATTATCAGCAAAGTCATGGAATCCATCATTGCTTCGGATATGAAATCTTTCCTCTTCTCCAATGGCTTGATCTCTGATCATCAATTTGGTTTCAGACCAGGTCACTCTACTCTGGACATGCTGCTTCTGCTGTCTCAACAATGGATGGAGGTCCTCAATGCCAAACAGGAAATCAGAGCTGTCTCCCTTGACATATCAAGGGCCTTTGATACGGTCTGGCACCCAGCTCTGCTCACCAAACTCTCCTCCTATGGTATCCATGGAAATCTCCATGCATGGCTTGCGGACTTCCTCTCTGGTCGTAGTCAACGTGTGGCCCTGAATGGATTTCTCTCATCTCCCCTTCCTGTTCAGGCTGGAGTTCCCCAAGGAAGTGTGCTGGGCCTGTGCTTTTTCTGGTCTTTATCAATGATCTCTCTGACTCTCTGGAAAATCCTCTCTATCTCTTTGCTGATGACTCCACTCTCTGCCGCTCCATTCCTCTTCCCTCAGATCGGCAGTCTGCAGCCTCCTCACTCTCTGAAGACCTGGACAAAATCACAGACTGGTCAAACAAGTGGAACATGTCTTTCAATCCTGCCAAATCTCACTCTCTTACTATGTCTCTCCGAAAAGATCGACTGGACAACCCTCCCATCTACTTTCTCAACAATCCTCTCCAAGAAGTCCTGTCACTCAAGCTTTTGGGTCTCACTATCTGCCATGATCTTTCTTGGGAAAACCACATTTCCAAGCTGGCCTCCAAAGCCAGTCGCCGACTGGGCATCCTCCGTCGTGCGAAGTCCTTCCTCGGCACACCTGAGCTCCTCACCACTTACAAGGCTTTCATCCGCAGCTCAATGGAATACTGTTCTCCCCTATGGGCTGGTGCTCCTGCCTCACACCTGGCTCGGCTTCACGCTGTTGAATCCAAAGCTTTCAAAATCATTGGAATCTCCCGCGATGAAGCTATCTCTGAGGGCCTTTCACTCACTCACCGCAAGCAGGTAGGTGGTCTTTCTGTCTTCTACCGACTCCTCTCCGGCCTTGCTCCCCCAGCTCTCTCTGTGCTCTGTCCCCCAAATATTCCTACAGGTCGCACAAGATCTGCCAGCAACCCTCTGATGGTTAAACTGCCGAAATCTCGGCTCTCTGCTCACCTTCACTCTTTCATTCCTCTTTTCTCCCGCCTGTGGAACAAACTCCCACACTCCCTTCAATCCCTCTCCTCCCTCCAGGTCTTTAAAACAGCTGTTCACCACCATCTCTTATCTTCCCCCATCCATAACCTTGATCTTTTCTACCCCCACTAATTCACCCCAGATCCACCTTGTTTGAAATTCCAACTTATTTCCTGGAAATCCTGGCAGTGTCCATATGTTTATACCTCTCCCACCCCCCCCCCTTCACATGCCTCCCCCCCTTCACATGCCTCCCCCCCTTCACATGCCTCCCCCCCAAAGCCCTCTCCCTCCCACAGATCTCTCGATGTCTCCATGTCTCTCGGTCCCTGCTCTCAAATGTTGTGTTTGTGTCCTTCCCCCTCTCTCCCCATCTTGTCTACCGCTCCCGATGTTATTTGTTTTATGTGTCTGTTTGTCTTTCTGTGTGATTAATGTTCGCTCTTTCACGAGCCTCGATCTTGTATACAAAAAAAAAAAAAAAAAACAAAAAAAAAAAAACAGGAATTTCTTTTTCTTGTTCCCTAAAAAGAAAAAAAAAAAACACAGGTCCTGGGTTGCGTTGTAAATAAGAAATAACGTCATTGTAAATAATGCTCCCCACCGTAAATGTATAGTTTGAGAATAATTCCGTGATTCGGTTAGCTGTGGGCTTGAGTCTGTTAGACAGGGTGCAATGCAATAGGGGGACATACTTATTTGTGTTTTAAGATTGTCACACTCAGGGTCAGGTTAATTGTAGAGGGAATTACACCTACGTGTCACACTAAGTTAAAGTTTAGTAGGCCCGAGCACGGGCCTGAAGAAAGGAGGGTGCAGTGTAACGGTTTTGAGAAGTGTAACGGTTTTTTGAGAAGTGTAACGGTTTTTGAGAAGTGTAACAATTTTGGAGGAAGTGTAACGAATGTAAAAAGTATGGTTTTGTTATGTGTAACATCCTCGTAATGTAAATAATGGTCGCAGCCGTCCTCCTAGTTAATTCCATGAAACTTACACGCAGGCCACGATATATCTTTTTAAATAGTGTATTTCCTTATTCTATGTAGGCTAAATATGTGTTTCCCACTAGATTGACTTTGCATTGTATCAAACAAAATAAGCGTAGGCCCTTTCAATTCCCAAATCATCTCCGCTCTCCAAAGTTCCTTTCAAAAGGGTGCGAGTTGTGTTCAATCCCGCAAGCCGCCATTGCCCATGTGCTAATCTCGGAGAAGAAAGGCGTGTCTCCACCTCGTCATAGAGGGGAGGAGTGAGCCAGAGGGTCGCATGGCCAATCAGCACCGCGGTGAGCGACCCGGTGGGCGTGCCCTCGCAGCCGGCGGCTTGATTCCGCCCCGAGTTATAAAAGCGACTGTAAGGGACTGCTTCACTAGATGACCTGGGAGATGAGCGAAGAGGCGACACCAAGAGGAGCGGTGAGATGCGAAACGCTCCAAGCCAAAGAGGAGAGGTACTCGGAAAGGGAACCAGCTTTGGAGAGACGCGCTGAAAGGAGGGAGACGGCTCCACCAGAAGGAGAGGAGCAGGTGTGCCGAGCCAGCGCGTGACGTCTACAGCAGCGGATACGCGACGGAGGGTTTTCCCGCCAGAACCGCGAGGAATTGAGAGCTGCTGCCTCCGACCTTGCCTCCCTCTCCAGCAATCCACCTCAAGCCCTACCTGCCTGCAATATCCCCTGTGTAAGTGTGAACGTCGTCTGTCCTACTCGTTGTCTTGGGGTTAAGTAAAATGAATAGTATAAGCTAACGATGCACTGTGTGACTGTTTTTTCCATCCATTGCTTGTAAATAATTTTGGTCGTTCTTCCTTTTTGCTTGTGTGTGTATAATAAATCTGTTCTTCCTCCGTACTCTGTCTTCTTCTCTTTTCCTTCTCTTTCGGTCGCTTTAGAGGTTTCCCGATTGAATATCTGCGGTGCGATCTGGTCAACGTCGGGTGGAATCGGGTTCTAATCGGGGAGTAACTGTTCGGACGCGGTAATACACCACCGCTCGGTCAATATAACATCTGAAACCAATAGTACTGTAACAATTGGTTGTCAGGAGTTGGATTCGGACCTGGGACTAAATTTGTTAGGCCCAAATTTTGGAACACCAATTGTGTTATTAAGTAACAATTGGTGTCGAGGAGTGAGATTGGACCCGAAGCGCGCTTAACGCGCTCAAAATTACAAGCTGCCGAAATTTATTTTGTTTTATAAAACCCGAATTTTGAGATTGCGCCATGGACAATCAAGGCGATCGGATGTCGGTGGGGGAGATAGACGGGTTAGGGGTAACCCAGGACTTAGGGGAAGAAAGGGAGGAGGAGAGCAATGAGGAGAAAAATGGCAATGTGGTTGCGGAGGTTTCAGACGCACAAAATGGCGCTCTCGCGCACGTGGTTGAGGGGGCCACAGCCGCGGAACCAATGAGCGCGGCCCAAATGCAAGCCTTCATGACCCAATTTATGGTACAAATGCAGGCGTCCCTCAACCTGCAGAGTGAGCAAATTAAAGCTCGGGGTGAGCAATTGTGGGTAATGGGGAACCGGATGGATGCTAACAGTGAGCGATTGGGAAACCAAATTGAAGCAATAACCAACAGAATGGGTGACCGCATGCAAAAATGTGGGGAGACCATGGATCGCATGGTGGGCGAAAGGGTCCCAGGGGTGCACAAGGAAGTAACGCGGGTCGAGAAGCGCCGGTTGAGCGAAGCGGAGGAAAGCACGGGTACAATGACGGGGGTAGAAATCGCGACACGGGGTTTGGAAAAGCCGGCGACCGCTGAGGTAGAGGAGGGTGTTTTATTAAAGCCAGCGGTCGCCGAGGTTAATAAAGAAAAAGCAGTGCTGGGAATTAAAATTGAAGAGATGACGGAGGTAGCCCGGGAATTGCAGGGAGAAATGGATTATGTACAAAGTCCCTGCTCACATCACGATGCTGTGCTTAACCCGAATGGAAGTTTGCAGGTTCGCGTGGAGAAAAGGATCCCCCAGGTGAGTCGTGCTGTATATTGTGCGGGTAGATTTTGCAGGAGGATGTTTAGCGACAAAAAAAATTTCGCGCGCTTGGGATCGAGGAAGCATCCGGGCGTTGGTGAAGGGTCCCGTGTGAGTGGAAATGGCACGCGTGTGAGGAAAAAGTGTGCGTCGGCGAGTGGGCGTGTTATAAAGTGTGGGAGTGAAACCGAGTGCGAGCGAGAATGCACGTCGGGGTGTACGGAGTGTGACACGAATAGTGAGTTGGTGATGGCGCAGGTGCGAGGGGGCACATCGGAGCGCGAGTGTGAAACCGAGTGCGAGCGAGAATGCACGTCGGGGTGTACGGAGTGTGACACGGAGAGTAAGGTGGTGGTGGAACGTGTGCGAGGAAGCACACCTGAGTTGGTCATGGCGCGAGTGTGGGAGAGCCCATCCGAGCGCGTTAGTGGGTGGATGCAAGAGAGCACGCCCATGGTGAGTGTTACAGAGGACGTAACGGAGGAGAGGTGTGGACCAAAGTGTGCGCAAGAGTGTGCGCGAGAGGTGTGGTGTGTAACAGGGAGAGCGTTGGTGGAATGTACGGACGGCGTTGGAACGCCAGGTTTTGTGAGGGTGAAAGGGGTAGCGTATGCGTGTGAGCATGCAAGTAAAGCATCGACGGTAATCGGGTTAGCGGTTAGGGCGACGGATAGCCGATGCGAGCACTCGGGGCGCGGGGTGCTTTGTTGGGTGCGAGGCCCGGCGCGGGTCGATGCTGCGTCGCTTCACTTCGAAGCGTCGTTGCCGATTCGGGCTTGGCCCCGCCCCGCACGGTCGAGTCCAGGCTTTGGCGGGCGAGGCGACCGGTCCGGTTCGAGGGCGAGTGGGAGGGAGCGGAACGGTGCCCCCTCGTGGGGACGGGGTTCCGACCGGGGGAGATTGAGCCATCGGGCCCGGGACCGCAAGGTGCCGCGCCGAGATGGTGCGTGGAGCCTCGGTCCAACCAAACCACCTCCCTTGAACCGAAAGCCGGACGGATTCAACCTGCAGGCGACCAAACCACCCGAATTCATTGCTCGGCTTTACGAACCGAGTTTAATGATGTCACGGCGCACCGAGAGGATCTAATAAGTAGACGGGTGATGAGGATAGTGTTTTGGCCACGAAATTAGAAAAAGGCGAAATTTGATGATTGGTACGATGATTGGCAGAATTTTTGATTGGTTGGATTTAGGTGTGCGAAATTGATAGTAGGACCCCCGATGTGGTGGGATGGCAAATCCACCATCCCTCACAGACGGTGGGGCAAATGCGCTATAGTTTATGGGGTTGATGGCAGTGAAAACTAGCCCGGGTGGGTTAGGTTATATTGTGTGTAGGGATCTAGCGAAGATTGACATTAGGTAACGTTAAGGTTAGTTAGTGACTGATACCTGTAGTGGGGACGCAGGTAGATTAGTATGGATGATAATGACGTGGGAGCGCAATAGTTTAAAGGGACGACTGGGAAGCGCAAGTTTCAGAGGGGAGTAGTTAGCTGAGATGATGCCGTGTGTTTGAAGATTGAACAGGTGTGATTGCACAGGTGTGCAACTGAACAGGTGTGTGGAGCAGTGTATGAGGGAGTAGTGGTGATTGCGTGTTGTGTTGACCAAATGGTCCAGGAAGAAAGGAGGGTGCAGGTGGCACCAGGTGTGAGGGCACAGGTGTGCAACGACAGGTGAATGGAGGACAGGTGAATGGAATAAATGGTAGTGTGGAATAAATGGAGTATTGGAATGGATGGTCGTGGAGTGAGTATGGTGGAAATTGTGGAGTGGAGTGGATGGTGCGAAGGTGTGAATGGGGGAAGAGTGGACCCCCATCACGGATACCCGGGGCGGGTAGTGTAAGTGTTAGGTAGAGGGTACAGGTAAATTGTGGTTGGATATTGGCATCTGTGGTGCGGGTGAAAGAATGGTCTTTGGATGGGTGCATTAGTGTTGTGGAAATGGCTGGGCGTGTAGCCTGTTAGTGTGTGTAGTTGGTTGGGCGCTCCACCACTGTGAGGATGTCGGCCAGGTGAGGCCGCAGGTGGGCGCTGGGAGCCGGTAGTAGTTGTTGTGGATGGGGCCCGAGGATCCGGAGGACGGACCCGGGTAGCCCAGTGCCAGAGGGCACCAAGGGGTGACAGAGCCAGGAGAGGGCCTTCCCCAGTTAGTTAGGTTAGGGTGAGGAGCTAGGTAAGCCCGGGTGGCAACTGCAGTGGTGGAGGTGTGCAGGTGGGTAGACCTGCTGGGAGAGCTACACGTCGCAGCCCAGAAATTGTGCGAAGGCACCGGGAGATGAATCGGGGGAGTGAGACCCCAAATTGAGAAGCACCACAGTTTGGTCAATGGGAATTGGTTTTTAGAACCCATAGTGTAAGTGGCCAATGGATTGGCAGGGAAAGACCCCGGGTAGTGTAAAGTGTGTTAAAATCATTTAGAGGATAGTTAGGATGAAGGATCTCCTCGCACCATCTGCATCCACTCACCTGAGGTGACAGGTACTCCGCACCATGCCATGTTTTGATTATTTTTTATGATGCAAATGTTTGGATTGTGAGACGCATCATGACGTGGGTGTGACATTGTGCTTTGATGTTCCATCTCTGCCTCCTTATGAGGATTGATGATGAATTTGGTGATGGCAAATTTTGAAGTAGAGGGATTGTGGAGACGAATTTGGTATAGGGGAAATATGGGGAAGACGTGACAGTAGTGACGAATTTGTAAATGGGTAGATTTTGTAAATATGGGGTAAGGGCAAGGGTAGTGTAGGTGACAGGGGGGTGATGTACGGTAGGGACGAGCTTTCTCACTTCGCCCTCCGTACGCATTTCGCCTTGCATTGCCTTATTGACGTGTACCCTTGTGACCTTACCCCTCACTCAATTGTCTTTCTTTTGTCTCCCACATGACCTGTGCGCCATTGGGTGCCAAGGGGAGCGTGCGTGAAGTGGCCATTGTGCGCCCGAGATTCCCAGAACCAGCATGCATTGCGTTGATGTACCACTTTATGGACCGCTGTTCTGCGGCCAAGTACCACTTGATGGACCCCAGGTTCTGGGGCAGGGCACCTCTGTTGGAGACCGGCCATAGTGGCCAGGGAATCTTGCTTGCGGACCTCGGTAAGGTGGCACCTATGCCAAACAGGTGGACCACCCTTAGTTGGCCCCTGAGGCCCTAAATAAAAAAACGAACACAAGTTGTGCTTTTTTATATTTCCAAGTAGGCCGCATGAAGCCAGAAGACGTCGGGAAGAACATCGGCCCAGCAGAGAAAGAGAAGACCACCACCAGTTGTTTTGTTGTGTTTATTACGAACCATGGTGACTGAGCACCGAGTGGTGCTTTTGGTGCGTTGTGGTGCTTTTGGTGCTTTGTGGTGCTTTTGGGTGCTTTGGTGGTATTGGTACTGGTGCATCGATGCTATGCGTGCTGTCTCCTCCCTCCCAACAGGAATTTCTTTTTCTTGTTCCCTAAAAAAAAAAAAAAAAAACACAGGTCCTGGGTTGCGTTGTAAATAAGAAATAACGTCATTGTAAATAATGCTCCCCACCGTAAATGTATAGTTTGAGAATAATTCCGTGATTCGGTTAGCTGTGGGCTTGAGTCTGTTAGACAGGGTGCAATGCAATAGGGGGACATACTTATTTGTGTTTTAAGATTGTCACACTCAGGGTCAGGTTAATTGTAGAGGGAATTACACCTACGTGTCACACTAAGTTAAAGTTTAGTAGGCCCGAGCACGGGCCTGAAGAAAGGAGGGTGCAGTGTAACGGTTTTGAGAAGTGTAACGGTTTTTTGAGAAGTGTAACGGTTTTTGAGAAGTGTAACAATTTTGGAGGAAGTGTAACGAATGTAAAAAGTATGGTTTTGTTATGTGTAACATCCTCGTAATGTAAATAATGGTCGCAGCCGTCCTCCTAGTTAATTCCATGAAACTTACACGCAGGCCACGATATATCTTTTTAAATAGTGTATTTCCTTATTCTATGTAGGCTAAATATGTGTTTCCCACTAGATTGACTTTGCATTGTATCAAGCAAAATAAGCGTAGGCCCTTTCAATTCCCAAATCATCTCCGCTCTCCAAAGTTCCTTTCAAAAGGGTGCGAGTTGTGTTCAATCCCGCAAGCCGCCATTGCCCATGTGCTAATCTCGGAGAAGAAAGGCGTGTCTCCACCTCGTCATAGAGGGGAGGAGTGAGCCAGAGGGTCGCATGGCCAATCAGCACCGCGGTGAGCGACCCGGTGGGCGTGCCCTCGCAGCCGGCGGCTTGATTCCGCCCCGAGTTATAAAAGCGACTGTAAGGGACTGCTTCACTAGATGACCTGGGAGATGAGCGAAGAGGCGACACCAAGAGGAGCGGTGAGATGCGAAACGCTCCAAGCCAAAGAGGAGAGGTACTCGGAAAGGGAACCAGCTTTGGAGAGACGCGCTGAAAGGAGGGAGACGGCTCCACCAGAAGGAGAGGAGCAGGTGTGCCGAGCCAGCTCGTGACGTCTACAGCAGCGGATACGCGACGGAGGGTTTTCCCGCCAGAACCACGAGGAATTGAGAGCTGCTGCCTCCGACCTTGCCTCCCTCTCCAGCAATCCACCTCAAGCCCTACCTGCCTGCAATATCCCCTGTGTAAGTGTGAACGTCGTCTGTCCTACTCGTTGTCTTGGGGTTAAGTAAAATGAATAGTATAAGCTAACGATGCACTGTGTGACTGTTTTTTCCATCCATTGCTTGTAAATAATTTTGGTCGTTCTTTCTTTTTGCTTGTGTGTGTATAATAAATCTGTTCTTCCTCCGTACTCTGTCTTCTTCTCTTTTCCTTCTCTTTCGGTCGCTTTAGAGGTTTCCCGATTGAATATCTGCGGTGCGATCTGGTCAACGTCGGGTGGAATCGGGTTCTAATCGGGGAGTAACTGTTCGGACGCGGTAATACACCACCGCTCGGTCAATATAACATCTGAAACCGCGTCTGTAACAATATATATATATATATATATATATATATATATGTATATATATATATATATATATATATATATATATACATATTGCTACGGTTTTGAGGTTTGTACAGTGAGCTCAATAAAGGTTAAAGGTTGCCCCCATAGATAGTCACACAAGCAACATGTAGCCTCATTTGTAGTATAGTTATTTCTTAGCATGTGTGAGAGTTGGCCCTTTCCAGTGTTAATTCTGCGTTGTGTAAAGACAGGAGAATAGGTCCCACTTCTGCAAACCATTCTACCTCTACAGGCGCGATCCATTTCGCTGCCCTTTGCTTGCTCACTAGTTGAGTTAACACGAGGTAGGCCTAAAAAGGTGGGGGCGGCGTTGAGGTCGGGGGCGGCAGAGGCGATGACGGTAAGCATGAGCCACCAATCAGAGCTCAGAGGTGGTTGCGTCAGAGGGAGTGGTGAGAAGAGTCTGGTGAGTTCCAGAAGGTTTGCGGGGCGGGCCTATATAACGCGATGCGCAAAGCCCTCAACAGGACTTGCAGAGGGAAGGACTTGCAGAGGGAAGGCCTTGCAGAGGAGAGGGAGAGGACTTGCATCACTCGCACTGTACCGCTTGATGAACTTGACTATCGATAAGAACGCGTGCGCTAACCAACACCAAGGGTTGAAGAAGAAGAATTGGTTACTAGATATATGTGGGCGCAGCCAAGCGCGGTTATAACAGACTTGCACATTCCAGCCAAGAGAATGAACGAGGTTGCGTAACCGCCCCTTTGCCGTAAAAGCCGTCCCGCCTTCGCCATAAAAGCCCTCCCTGCCGTTCGCCCCGATATATCGCCTTTGCTCGAGAGACACGCTACGTGGCCCTGCCTTCGCCAATCTCCATCTTCGCGGACGTGCCGGGGACCATGTCTGAGGCACCCGGACACCTGGTCCAAATTAGCTAACGCCTGGGGGAAGGTCTTGGCATGTACTAGGACGTCATCCAGGTATACCAGGCATGATTGCCATGGCATGCCGCCTAGCACATGCTCCATTAATCTCTCAAAGGTGGCAGGGGCGTTACACAAACCAAACGGCATCACAGTGAACTGATACAGCCCCTTACCTGTGGAAAATGCCGTTTTCTCCTTCCCTGTCCGATCCATCTCCACCTGCCAATACCCACTCTTGAGGTCCAAAGTTGTGAACCAATTTGAGCCCGCAACGGCATCGAGGGTGTCATCAATTCTTGGCAGGGGATATGAGTCCTTGAGTGTCACGTTGTTTAGCTGGCGATAGTCCATGCAGAACCGCGTGGTCCCATCTTTCTTTTTAACCAGCACAACAGGTGACATCCAAGGACTTCCCGAGGGCTCGATCACGCCTGCGTCGAGCATTTTTTCAACCTGCTCGTCAGCTTCCGCCCTCTTGCTCCAAGGGAGCCGTCGGGTGGCCTGACGAATAGGCCGGGCCTCACCGGTGTGGATCTGATGTTTCACCAGGCCCGTACGTCCAATATCCTCGGTGGACAAGGAGAAGAGGTCCAAATGGGACCCAACCAGTTTGTGTAAGGCCTCCCTCTGGGTACCTCCCAACTCTATGCTACTTCGATTTACCATCTCGCAAATGGGATCGGGCCAATTCCTAGAACTTATTAAAGGCTCCCCCTGGGGCCGGCTCGGCTGGACGTTCTCGCCCCTCACTGACGCGACTTCTCTAACTGGGGTGCAGCCAGCTACCTTCGTGCCCCTCACTATAGTGCGTGGTTCGGTGCTAATATTAATTACTCGGACGGCAACTACCGGCCCGTCCGTTTTCACAAGGGTGCGGCCCACGATTAAACCAGGTATGGATCGTGCTGCCACCGGTTTGACCAGGCCGCAGGACTCCTGCCATGTCGGGCGAGCTGACCATCGGGCCGGCACTATGGCCTCGGCCCCCGGTGGGATGGTCACGGCCTCAGGAGCCTCCAGCTCCACCCTCTCGGCCGTGCTCACCCCCTCCAATGGTAGCTCTTCCACTCCCCATCGCAGGATCCCCCAGCTCAAGTCGATTTTACAACCGCTGGCAGTCAACAAATCCAACCCTATTAAGCACGGGTCGCACACCTCCGCCACCCAAACATCTATCTCTTGCTTTACCGATCCCAACTTGAGGGTCACAAAACCACGCCCTATGATCGGAGCCGTTGCCCCGGTAGCCAACTGCAAACTATGATTTTCCAGACGCTGGATTTTACCCCAGCCGTCTGCACTCGAATTAAGGATCACGGGGATGATGATCGTGGCGCTGGCTCCCGTGTCCACCACGGCGTCTACCCCCACGCCGGCAATTTTGCACCGAATTGTCAAACTACCTGTTCCAATTTGGCCACAATGAATGACCTGTCGCGTCAATGAGGGCTCCTCTCCATCCCCTACTGCCGAACACCGCCCTGCATGCCCGGCACGTTCTAGTTTCCCGGGCCCTGGCGGGGGGGGGGGGGGGGGGGGGGTGTCTGAGGTCGGCTAGGCCGATCGATACGGGGCGGAGTTGAGGGCATCGGTTGGCGGGGAACGTCCCGGCGCAGAGCTCGACACTCCTACGCACGGTGACCCAACCGAGCACAATTATAACACCTTACCTGGTAAGGTGCTTGCCTCCGGTATTCCGAATTTCCTCCCCTGTATGTCCGAATTGGAGTACTTTGTCGTGGACTACCGGGTGCCACCGCTGGAGCCGCCTGCCATGGTCCAGGTCCCGCTAGGCGCCGATCCACTAACCTCCGGACCATGCTCTCCAGGTCAGGGCCCCCGTCGGGGGGCCGCCCCCCATCACGGGCCCTACCTGACGCACCGCCACCATGTGGCGCTCGCCTCCCCGGGCCAGGGGCCTCGCTGCTTCCCAACGGGCTGCAGCGTCGGCCGCCTGACTCATGGTCTGCGGGCGCCACATGGCGAGCTGTTGTCGGAGCTCCAGATCCGGAAGGGCCTGGATAAAGTGATCCAGCGCCAGGCTTTCCTGGGAACTCGCTGCCATGTCCGCGTGTGCAATTCCCACTGTGCGGCGAATGTCGTGCGCAAGTTCCCCGATGGTCTCCTGGGGCTTGCGTTTTCGCTGCGCAAGCTGCGCTTTAACAAGCTCGCTTTGCTGTTCAATGCCGAAACGATTAATTAAAGCCGCACGGAGAGCTGGCAGGGTGAGAGCACCCGGTGGTAAAGCTGTCAGCACCTCCGCCACCGCACCGCGCAGTGCCCCCACCAGGTGTACTCCACCTTCGTCTGGATTCCAACCGTTGCCTTTACACACGTACTCAAACTGCGCCAGGTACGCCCTCAAATCACTCTTGCCATCATACGGCGCGAGTGGGACCTTGTGGGCGCCCGAAGGTCGGACCCCGCGCGTCGCTCCTTGCGGGATCAACGCGTCACCAAACCATTCGGGCTCCCACAGTACGCTATTCCCGGGGGGCTCCCGCGCATCCCCCGTCCCTCCAAACACTACCCCTCCTGGTGTCGATGCCTGGGCCGCCCTTCCGCAACCCGCTACCCACTCCATACCCGCACACCCTTGCTCACCAGCACCCCCTTCACTCCCCATAGCCAGACCTCCTTGCACACCTCTTCTTTCCATACACTCCGGACCAGTCATACATCTCACCATTGGTCCCTCACGAACACCCGGGTCTACACCACCCCCCAATCCGACTGAAGCTCCCCTCACATCATATACATTTCCGAATATATCGCCACTCACCTTGGCACCTCGTCTCCGCACCTCCTCTGCCACCTGCAAACTCTTTATTTGGTTAGCAAGCACACCATCATGATTCGAGCACAGACCTTGTACCAATTCCATTACTTCCTCCTTTATCTCTTTCTCAGCTTCCCTTCATCTCTTCTTAATTTCAATCACCCCTTCTTCCACCTCCTCTAATTTTTCCTTTACCTCCTTCATCTCCCGGTGCGCCCCCTCTATTTCTTCCTCCAACTCCACTTTAACCGTTTCTATGTGCGTCCTCACCTCTCTGTCCTTCGTCTCCATCACTTCTGTCACCTCTTCCAACCTCTTCGTCAACCCCTCATGTACCATCTGACATTCCTTCTGTGTCGCTATTAATTCGTTCTTGATGTCTTTTTGTGTCGCTTTTAACCCCCCGATTATTGCAGTGTCCTTTTCCACTTGGTCCACGAGTTCCTTTTGTCCCACTGTCAGCTGTTCTACTCCCCTCGTCAGACCCTCTATTCCCCCCTGTAACCTAGCCGTATTATTCCTCACCTCTTTCTCCATACGCTTCTCACCTCGCTTTACCTCCTCGCGTACCCCCGAGACCTCCTCGCTTACACCTCGTCGTATCTCCTCCTTCATCTCCTCCATCTCTTTAGTAGATGCCGCCCTCATTTGTTCTAATTCATCCCTCTGTGCATCCAATTTACCTTCTAGCCCGATTTTCACCTCCTCTATCTGGTTCCCCATTTGTTTGATTTCCCGGGCGGATTGCTCCCCTATCTCCCACAATTTGCCTTCCATCTTATCTTCTAGCCTCGTTAACCCATTCTTCACCTCTTTTATCCCGTTGTCTAACCCCTCAAATTTATTGTCTAACCCCTCAAATTTATTTCCCATATTGTTTAACCCGTCTCTTAATTGCTCATTAGTACCCCTCGCTTCGTTCCTCATTGCTCCCAATTGCTCACTAGTACCCCTCGCTTCGTCCCTCATTGCTCCCAATTGGCCCCCCATTTCTCCCATTTTGGCTTCTAGCCCCATATTCGCCATTCGTATGGCTGCATTAATCTGCACCATGAGGTCCCGCACATCAATTCCCCCTATTTGCGCAGCAGGCGCGGCTACCCCGCGCTCGTGCGAGCTGCCACTTTGTGCGTCTGATACCACGTGCGCGAGAGCGCCATTTTGTGCACCTGATACCTCCTCAACCACCTCCTCATTGCTCTCCTCCATTTCCTCCCTCTCGTCCTGGGTTACCCCTAACCCCTCTTCTAGCTCACCCACCTGCATCCGATCGCCTTGACTATCCATGGCACGATGTTCAATTTAAGATTTTACAAAACAAATTTCGGCCCACTCGTAATTTGAGTGCACGAAGTGCTTCAGGTCCGTTCTCGCTCCTGGCACCAATTGTTACGGCCAATTGTACAATTGTGTCCAAAATTTGGGCTAAATAAATTTAGTCCCAGGTTCGAATCCCAACTCCTGACACCAATTGTTACGAACCGCGGATAAGATGTTAATTTGCCGAGCGGATGGCGCCGCGGCCCTAACAGTTACCCCGACTAACCCGATTCCTGAACGTTGGCCAAAATCGCGCCACAGAAATTCAATATGGAAAAGACAAAAGCGACACGGATGTGAAGGAGAAGAAGAAGACAAAAAGGTTTTGCAATACGAATATAATTTATTACAATGTACAGGACCAAAGAAACCAAGGAAGAAGGAAAGATAATAAAATAAAGACAGAAGGAATCAAGGAGACACAGTGCAATGCTAGCTTACCTACAGTCTTAATTAACCCAGGGACAAGACAAACAGAACAAACTCACATACACGAATGAGGAAATTGCAGGCAGGAATGACAGGAGGTGGGTGGCTGGAGGGGGAGGAAGGCACGGAGCTGGCTGGAGCTTGATCCCGCACGGGACGTCGGGCTGGACCTCGACGGCCGCCGATGCCACCGATCCTGTCGTGTGCGCGGGGTAACGGGTCGGAGCTGCTTGGTGGAGCCAATGCTGCTGGTGGGGGGTCTGGCGTGACGGGTTCTCTCTCCCTCTATCACAAACTCCAGGACTCTCTTCAGGCTTGTCTGTCTTCTGATCTCCTCCCTCCTCCACTCTCTCTGGGAGCGTCTTCCTCGGGTTATATAAGCCCCACCCTTGACCCTTTTGCGAACCTCCCCCAAACGTTCTTTCTCCGCCCTCTAAAGCCAACCCCTCGTTCTGGGTTGGTCGGCAAGGGCTGGTTCACTCCTCCCCTCAATGACGAGGTGGAGACACGCCTTTCTTCCCCGACCTTACCTCGTGGCCAATGGTGGTTTTGGGGCACTTCGAGCTAGCCCCAGCCAAAGGGCAGCAATGGCGAATGAAGAAAACCGCCCAAATGCAGTTGGCAATTGCAGCAAACCTGGCAAACCTGGCACTTTGAAGATGCCATGTCGGAGGGATCTACTTTATTTAATGCAGTGCAATGGAGTGTCAATTAATGGAAGACACAGCCTTACACTAATACACATAATAAGGATATAACTACTGAACAGGGATATATGGTGTCCTTCGTGTATGTTTTATGGAATTAACTACGGGAACGCCCTTTGACCTTTATACACAGACTGGAGGCAGGAGGGTCCAGAATAAAGCAATAATAATAAAAAACAATTAAAAAAACACAATCCTCATATCCACAACAATATATATATATATATATATATATATATATATATATATATATATATATATATATATACATATATATATATATATATTGTTGCGGATATGAGGATTGTGTTTTTTTTTATTGTGTGTATTATTATTATTGCTTTATTCTGAGCCTCCTTGCTCCAGTGTGTAAAGGTCAAAGGGCGTCCAATAATTAGTCCATAAAGCATACACGTCAGCCAATCATAGAATACCCCTGTTCGATAGCTTATATCTTATTATGTGTTTTAGAGTAAGGCCTTGTCTTCCATTAGAATGACACTCCATTGCACCGAATCAATAGAGAATAGCTCCCCTTCAATAATTCCATTTCCCAGCCAAACTCTCCATCTGTGGGTAAAGCAGTTCACAAGCATGGGGTGCACGCCCTCTCAATTCGCTGCTATAGTGAAAATGTGCTCCGTGCTCTGTTTGAACAGGAGGGGCGGGGTCGCCAGGGAGAGGCAAGCCCAGGGCGCGCCACGAAGGGCGGGGCTGTGCAGCCCCATGCCCAAATAAGGAAACAAGCCCGTGGCTCGCCACGAGGTGCGTGCCGTCGGCGCGATGCCCAAACAAGGAAACAAGCCCGTGGGATTACCATACAAGGTCACGAAACAGAGCACGGGGGAGAGGGCGGTACCGAAACCGAAGAGGGCGTGTCAGACCCGCGCTAACGGTATGCGAGAAGGGTGCGAAGATCGCAGCTGGAGAGAGAAGTGAGAGAAAGGCTGAGCTGAGCTGGGTGGACAGACCCGCGCTGGAAGGGAAGTGAGAGGAAGGGAATACGAGCTGAGCTGCGTGGAGAGGGACACGAAAAAGAAGGGGTCCAAGAGAAAGCAGAGGAGCTTTTACGAAACAAGCTACACGAGAGATACAGCAGAGGAGTGCAGCCCCGTTTCAACCAGCCGCGTGAAGCCCTGACGGTGTGCGCTGTAAAGCGGATTTCAAGGAGCTGCCAGCTCCCCGCTTCCCGCCCGGAGTGGACCTGCTCGCTGTGCCCCTGTGATCCCACCTGCTCATCCTTTCCAGCCATTCCTGCCTGCAAGTTCCCCATTTTGCCTACGTGAGTTTGTTTTGTTCGTGCTGTCCTGGGTAGTGACTAAGTCTGTATAAGCTAGTAATTTTCACTGTGTCACCTGCGTCTCATGTCCCCTGTAAATAAACGTGACTGCTCTTTTTGCTTATGTGTGTGTAAATAATAATAAACCCCGTTACTCTTCTGTACGTCTTCTTCTTCTTCTTTGCATTCGTCGTCTTAGTCTTTTCCATATTGAGTAGCTGTGGCGCGATACGGCCAACGTTTGGGTGAATCAGGTTTAGTCGGGGAACAACTGTTCGGTTGCGGAGCCTCCGCTCGGCAAACATACCATCCTTAACCGCGGACCGTAACAATATATATATATATATATATATATATATATATACATATATATATATACATATATATATATGCATATATATATATATATATATATATATATATATATATATATATATATATATATATACATATATATATATAATCAATGACATAACAGCGTGACGAGCGCTGTCCCGATCTCCTGTGGAACGAAGTCCTAGACCAAAGCATCACCTCCGTCCCGGAGGCCCCAGCCCGGCCACTCTGTCAACAGATTGGTTAGATTTTTTGCAGTATGCCATCCCCATGAGGGTAAATATGCCCGAAATCTGGATTGGCAGCTCTGCTTGATGTTTAGCCAATGGGGACCAAAGAATAAATCTCTGTCTGTTGACAGAGTGGCCGGGCTGAGGCCTCCGGGACGGAGGTGACGCTTTGGTCTAGGACTTCGGTCCACAGGAGATCGGGACAGCACTCGTCACGCTGTTATGTCGTTATTATCTCCGCCGATCGCACCGCACCCCCTGGTTTTGGTCTGCACTGGCGGGAACGATGGTCTGTGTGGCAGACAGGCTGTTGGTTCCTTGCGGGTTATGCGTTTTTTACCGTGTGAGACGTAATCTGTGGCTGGTGCTCACCATTAAAGCTAGGAGGTGCCTTGATCAACTTAATCGACGAGTTTGGTCCTCATTGGTTAGATTTTTCGCAGTGTGCCGCCCTGTGGCGACGCGAAAACTGCATGCAAATCGGACCTGGCAGGAGTAATGCCCTGCCGGTGGATTAAGGGGTCTCACTCCTATTAAGAGGAGTGGTCCCAATTGTATGACCATGCATTGTGGCCCTTCGGGGGGCATGATGCATGCGTTTGAATGACCATGCGCTTCCCCCTCGGGGTTGAGGCGCATGTGTATTGTTATGGGGACAGCCTTGTTGACGATGTGCCTTGACCATGGGGTCAAGGTGCACGTCCAAGGCTGTTCAAATGTTTGACTTTTTACCTTTTTTCTTTGTAAAAAAGGCAGGCCCTGTCCGGGGCCCTAAAACGGACGCGTAAAACTGCATGCAAATCGGACCTGGCAGGAGTAATGCCCTGCCGGTGGATTAAGGGGTCTCACTCCTATTAAGAGGAGTGGTCCCAACTGTATGACCATGCATTGTGGCCCTTCGGGGGCATGATGCATGCGTTTGAATGACCATGTGCTTCCCCCTCGGGGTTGAGGCGCATGTGTATTGTTTTGGGGACAGCCTTGTTGACGATGTGCCTTGACCATGGGGTCAAGGTGCACGTCCAAGGCTGTTCAAATGTTTGACTTTTTACCTTTTTTCTTGTAAAAAAGGCAGGCCCTGTCCGGGGCCCTAAAACGGACGCGTAAAACTGCATGCAAATCGGACCTGGCAGGAGTAATGCCCTGCCGGTGGATTAAGGGGTCTCACTCCTATTAAGAGGAGTGGTCCCAATTGTATGACCATGCATTGTGGCCCTTCGGGGGGCATGATGCATGCGTTTGAATGACCATGCGCTTCCCCCTCGGGGTTGAGGCGCATGTGTATTGTTATGGGGACAGCCTTGTTGACGATGTGCCTTGACCATGGGGTCAAGGTGCACGTCCAAGGCTGTTCAAATGTTTGATTTTTTACCTTTTTTCTTGTAAAAAAGGCAGGCCCTGTCCGGGGCCCTAAAACGGACGCGTAAAACTGCATGCAAATCGGACCTGGCAGGAGTAATGCCCTGCCGGTGGATTAAGGGGTCTCACTCCTATTAAGAGGAGTGGTCCCAATTGTATGACCATGCATTGTGGCCCTTTGGGGGGCATGATGCATGCGTTTGAATGACCATGCGCTTCCCCCTTGGGGTTGAGGCGCATGTGTATTGTTATGGGGACAGCCTTGTTGACGATGTGCCTTGACCATGGGGTCAAGGTGCACGTCCAAGGCTGTTCAAATGTTTGACTTTTTACCTTTTTTCAGTGTAAAAAAGGCAGGCCTTCCGTGCGGGCCCAAAACGCGCGTAAAACTGCATGCAAATCGGACCTGGCAGGAGTAATGCCCTGCCGGTGGATTAAGGGGTCTCACTCCTATTAAGAGGAGTGGTCCCAACTGTATGACCATGCATTGTGGCCCTTCGGGGGCATGATGCATGCGTTTGAATGACCATGTGCTTCCCCCCTCGGGGTTGAGGCGCATGTGTATTGTTATGGGGACAGCCTTGTTGACGTTGTGCCTTGACCATGGGGTCAAGGTGCACGTCCGAGGCTGTTCAAATGTTTGGCTTTTTACCTTTTTTCATCGTAAAAAAGGCAGGCCTTCCGTGTGGGCCCTAAACATGCGTAGATCTGCATGCAAATCGGACCTGGCAGGAGTAATGCCCTGTCGGTGGATCAAGGGGTCTTACTCCTATTAAGAGGAGTGGTCCCAATTGTATGACCATGCATTGTGGCCCTTCGGGGGCATGCTGCATGAGTTTGAATGACCATGTGCTTCCCCCTTGGGGTTGAGGCGCATGTGTATTGTTATGGGGACAGCCTTGTTGACGTTGTGCCTTGGCCATGGGGTCAAGGTGCACGTCCGAGGCTGTTCGAATGTTTGACTTTTTACCTTTTTTCATTGTAAAAAAGGCAGGCTTTCCCGGCGGACCCAAAACGCTGGTAGATCTGCATGCAAATCGGACCTGGCAGGAGTAATGCCCTGCTGGTGGATTAAGGGGTCTTACTCCTATTAAGAGGAGTGGTCCCAATTGTATGACCATGCATTGTGGCCCTTCGGGGGCATGATGCATGCGTTTGAATGACCATGCGCTTCCCCCTCGGGGTTGAGGCGCATGTGTATTGTTATGGGGACAGCCTTGTTGACGATGTGCCTTGACCATGGGGTCAAGGTGCACGTCCGAGGCTGTTCAAATGTTTGACTTTTTACCTTTTTTCACAAGCAAAAAAGGCAGGCCTTGCGCAGGCCCTAAAAGCGCTGGTAGATCTGCATGTAAATCGGACCTGGCAGGAGTAATGCCCTGCTGGTGGATTAAGGGGTCTTACTCCTATTAAGAGGAGTGGTCCCAATTGTATGACCATGCATTGTGGCCCTTCGGGGGCATGATGCATGCGTTTGAATGACCATGCGCTTCCCCCTCGAGGTTGAGGCGCATGTGTATTGTTATGGGGACAGCCTTGTTGACGATGTGCCTTGACCATGGGGTCAAGGTGCACGTCCGAGGCTGTTCAAATGTTTGACTTTTTACCTTTTTTCACAAGCAAAAAAGGCAGGCCTTGTGCACGCCCTAAAAGCGCTGGTAGATCTGCATGCAAATCGGACCTGGCAGGAGTAATGCCCTGTCGGTGGATCAAGGGGTCTTACTCCTATTAAGAGGAGTGGTCCCAATTGTATGACCATGCATTGTGGCCCTTCGGGGGCATGATGCATGTGTTTGAATGACCATGTGCTTCCCTCTTGGGGTTGAGGCGCATGTGTATTGTTATGGGGACAGCCTTGTTGACGTTGTGCCTTGGCCATGGGGTCAAGGTGCACGTCCGAGGCTGTTCAAATGTTTGACTTTTTACCTTTTTTCACAAGCAAAAAAGGCAGGCCTTGCGCAGGCCCTAAAAGCGCCGAACAAGCCTGCAAAATCATACCTGGCAGGAGTAATGCCCTGTCGGTGGATTAAGGGGTCTTACTCCTATTAAGAGGAGTGGTCCCAATTGTATGACCATGCATTGTGGCCCCTCGGGGGCATGATGCATGCGTTTGAATGACCATGTGCTTCCCCCTTGGGGTTGAGGTGCATGTGTATTGTTATTGGGACAGCCTTGTTGACGTTGTGCCTTGGCCATGGGGTCAAGGTGCACGTCCGAGGCTGTTCAAATGTTTGACTTTTTACCTTTTTTCAAGTAAAAAAGGCAGGCCTTAGTGCTGGCCTCATAAGCGCGCTGGTAGACCTGCATGCAAATCGGACCTGGCAGGAGTAATGCCCTGTCGGTGGATCAAGGGGTCTCACTCCTATTAAGAGGAGTGGTCGCAATTGTATGACCATGCATTGTGGCCCTTCGGGGGGCATGATGCATGCGTTTGAATGACCATGCGCTTCCCCCTCGGGGTTGAGGCGCATGTGTATTGTTATGGGGACAGCCTTGTTGACGATGTGCCTTGACCATGGGGTCAAGGTGCACGTCCAAGGCTGTTCAAATGTTTGACTTTTTACCTTTTTTCTTTGTAAAAAAGGCAGGCCCTGTCCGGGGCCCTAAAACGGACGCGTAAAACTGCATGCAAATCGGACCTGGCAGGAGTAATGCCCTGCCGGTGGATTAAGGGGTCTCACTCCTATTAAGAGGAGTGGTCCCAACTGTATGACCATGCATTGTGGCCCTTCGGGGGCATGATGCATGCGTTTGAATGACCATGTGCTTCCCCCTCGGGGTTGAGGCGCATGTGTATTGTTTTGGGGACAGCCTTGTTGACGATGTGCCTTGACCATGGGGTCAAGGTGCACGTCCAAGGCTGTTCAAATGTTTGACTTTTTACCTTTTTTCTTGTAAAAAAGGCAGGCCCTGTCCGGGGCCCTAAAACGGACGCGTAAAACTGCATGCAAATCGGACCTGGCAGGAGTAATGCCCTGCCGGTGGATTAAGGGGTCTCACTCCTATTAAGAGGAGTGGTCCCAATTGTATGACCATGCATTGTGGCCCTTCGGGGGGCATGATGCATGCGTTTGAATGACCATGCGCTTCCCCCTCGGGGTTGAGGCGCATGTGTATTGTTATGGGGACAGCCTTGTTGACGATGTGCCTTGACCATGGGGTCAAGGTGCACGTCCAAGGCTGTTCAAATGTTTGATTTTTTACCTTTTTTCTTGTAAAAAAGGCAGGCCCTGTCCGGGGCCCTAAAACGGACGCGTAAAACTGCATGCAAATCGGACCTGGCAGGAGTAATGCCCTGCCGGTGGATTAAGGGGTCTCACTCCTATTAAGAGGAGTGGTCCCAATTGTATGACCATGCATTGTGGCCCTTTGGGGGGCATGATGCATGCGTTTGAATGACCATGCGCTTCCCCCTTGGGGTTGAGGCGCATGTGTATTGTTATGGGGACAGCCTTGTTGACGATGTGCCTTGACCATGGGGTCAAGGTGCACGTCCAAGGCTGTTCAAATGTTTGACTTTTTACCTTTTTTCAGTGTAAAAAAGGCAGGCCTTCCGTGCGGGCCCAAAACGCGCGTAAAACTGCATGCAAATCGGACCTGGCAGGAGTAATGCCCTGCCGGTGGATTAAGGGGTCTCACTCCTATTAAGAGGAGTGGTCCCAACTGTATGACCATGCATTGTGGCCCTTCGGGGGCATGATGCATGCGTTTGAATGACCATGTGCTTCCCCCCTCGGGGTTGAGGCGCATGTGTATTGTTATGGGGACAGCCTTGTTGACGTTGTGCCTTGACCATGGGGTCAAGGTGCACGTCCGAGGCTGTTCAAATGTTTGGCTTTTTACCTTTTTTCATCGTAAAAAAGGCAGGCCTTCCGTGTGGGCCCTAAACATGCGTAGATCTGCATGCAAATCGGACCTGGCAGGAGTAATGCCCTGTCGGTGGATCAAGGGGTCTTACTCCTATTAAGAGGAGTGGTCCCAATTGTATGACCATGCATTGTGGCCCTTCGGGGGCATGCTGCATGAGTTTGAATGACCATGTGCTTCCCCCTTGGGGTTGAGGCGCATGTGTATTGTTATGGGGACAGCCTTGTTGACGTTGTGCCTTGGCCATGGGGTCAAGGTGCACGTCCGAGGCTGTTCGAATGTTTGACTTTTTACCTTTTTTCATTGTAAAAAAGGCAGGCTTTCCCGGCGGACCCAAAACGCTGGTAGATCTGCATGCAAATCGGACCTGGCAGGAGTAATGCCCTGCTGGTGGATTAAGGGGTCTTACTCCTATTAAGAGGAGTGGTCCCAATTGTATGACCATGCATTGTGGCCCTTCGGGGGCATGATGCATGCGTTTGAATGACCATGCGCTTCCCCCTCGGGGTTGAGGCGCATGTGTATTGTTATGGGGACAGCCTTGTTGACGATGTGCCTTGACCATGGGGTCAAGGTGCACGTCCGAGGCTGTTCAAATGTTTGACTTTTTACCTTTTTTCACAAGCAAAAAAGGCAGGCCTTGCGCAGGCCCTAAAAGCGCTGGTAGATCTGCATGTAAATCGGACCTGGCAGGAGTAATGCCCTGCTGGTGGATTAAGGGGTCTTACTCCTATTAAGAGGAGTGGTCCCAATTGTATGACCATGCATTGTGGCCCTTCGGGGGCATGATGCATGCGTTTGAATGACCATGCGCTTCCCCCTCGAGGTTGAGGCGCATGTGTATTGTTATGGGGACAGCCTTGTTGACGATGTGCCTTGACCATGGGGTCAAGGTGCACGTCCGAGGCTGTTCAAATGTTTGACTTTTTACCTTTTTTCACAAGCAAAAAAGGCAGGCCTTGTGCACGCCCTAAAAGCGCTGGTAGATCTGCATGCAAATCGGACCTGGCAGGAGTAATGCCCTGTCGGTGGATCAAGGGGTCTTACTCCTATTAAGAGGAGTGGTCCCAATTGTATGACCATGCATTGTGGCCCTTCGGGGGCATGATGCATGTGTTTGAATGACCATGTGCTTCCCTCTTGGGGTTGAGGCGCATGTGTATTGTTATGGGGACAGCCTTGTTGACGTTGTGCCTTGGCCATGGGGTCAAGGTGCACGTCCGAGGCTGTTCAAATGTTTGACTTTTTACCTTTTTTCACAAGCAAAAAAGGCAGGCCTTGCGCAGGCCCTAAAAGCGCCGAACAAGCCTGCAAAATCATACCTGGCAGGAGTAATGCCCTGTCGGTGGATTAAGGGGTCTTACTCCTATTAAGAGGAGTGGTCCCAATTGTATGACCATGCATTGTGGCCCCTCGGGGGCATGATGCATGCGTTTGAATGACCATGTGCTTCCCCCTTGGGGTTGAGGTGCATGTGTATTGTTATTGGGACAGCCTTGTTGACGTTGTGCCTTGGCCATGGGGTCAAGGTGCACGTCCGAGGCTGTTCAAATGTTTGACTTTTTACCTTTTTTCAAGTAAAAAAGGCAGGCCTTAGTGCTGGCCTCATAAGCGCGCTGGTAGACCTGCATGCAAATCGGACCTGGCAGGAGTAATGCCCTGTCGGTGGATCAAGGGGTCTTAATCCTATTAAGAGGAGTGGTCCCAATTGTATGACCATGCATTGTGGCCCTTCGGGGGCATGATGCATGCGTTTGAATGACCATGCGCTTCCCCCTCGGGGTTGAGGCGCATGTGTATTGTTATGGGGACAGCCTTGTTGACGATGTGCCTTGACCATGGGGTCAAGGTGCACGTCCGAGGCTGTTCAAATGTTTGACTTTTTACCTTTTTTCACAAGCAAAAAAGGCAGGCCTTGCGCAGGCCCTAAAAGCGCTGGTAGATCTGCATGCAAATCGGACCTGGCAGGAGTAATGCCCTGCTGGTGGATTAAGGGGTCTTACTCCTATTAAGAGGAGTGGTCCCAATTGTATGACCATGCATTGTGGCCCTTCGGGGGCATGATGCATGCGTTTGAATGACCATGCGCTTCCCCCTCGGGGTTGAGGCGCATGTGTATTGTTATGGGGACAGCCTTGTTGACGATGTGCCTTGACCATGGGGTCAAGGTGCACGTCCGAGGCTGTTCAAATGTTTGACTTTTTACCTTTTTTCACAAGCAAAAAAGGCAGGCCTTGCGCACGCCCTAAAAGCGCTGGTAGATCTGCATGCAAATCGGACCTGGCAGGAGTAATGCCCTGTCGGTGGATCAAGGGGTCCTGCGCATGCGCAAGATTGGAGGTCTCGTCTTTTCAAAGCTGTCCATGCACGTTCGCTTTCGAAGTTAAGTAACTTTTCACAATTGTGTTTTTGTCGAAACTGGGCTTGTATGTACCTATTGGGGTGTCTTTAATAGTATTCTTGGCGTTGGTTTTTTGTACCTGTGTACAGAATCGTCGGTCTTTCTCATCGTGTATTCTGAGGCCTAAGTGTAGTACTAGGCTACTGTGTCCAACCTTGGCTTTAGGCTTTGTTTTTGTCTCAGCGGTTCTCCGATCACGCTGAAATTTTTTTCCGGTCTCTGTTTTCACGGTCTTTTCATCCCATACTTCCTTGTTTTAAAATCTCAAAAAAAACAAAAAAAAAACCCAAAAACATTTCCTTCCGTTTTTATTCGTTTATTCGTTCTTAGTTGTTCGTTCGTTCATTCTTCGACCACGCTGTTTGTGATCACGTTGTTAAAAAATGTTTCACCTGAACCCTGAAGACCTATATTCTGTCATATTCTATAACACCTTTTTCTTCTTCTTCTATAAAAGGATGCTTTCGACTTGCTCACCAAATCCATTCATTCCAAAAAAAAATTCCATCTCTTATAGTGCATCTTTCATTCATTCCCTAAACTCTCCAGCACTCCATCCTGCCTCCAGCGTCCTCAAACGTATTTTTGACTCGAATGTCTCAAGAAACTCATTTTGCAATAAATGTTCGTTTCCCATTAATCGTACATTTTTCAAAATCCCATCACCCCAAAATCCCATTTCCCATCACCCCTCCCCTCTAAATCTACCCCCTTGCCCATCCCCTCCAAATCATCCCCATCATCCATCTCTTTCAAATCTTCCCCCTTGCCCCTCCCCTCCAAATCTTCCCAATCACCCATTCCTTTCAAATCTCCCCCCACACCCCTCCCCTCCGAGACTCTCCCTCACTCCTCCCCTCCTAGACTCCCCTCTCACCCCTCCCCCTCAAAGCGTCCTCCCCGCTTCTTCCCCCTTCCAACTTTCACCTTCATCTCCCTCAACCTTCTGCCTCGCTCTTCCCCCTCGTCAAATAACACCTCACTGCGCCTCTCCCAATCACCATCAAACCTTTTGTCTGCCCCATCCTTCCCTTTCTCCGAGCTATTCTGTAATCTCTGACACACCTTCAACAGCTCTCCCTACCTCTTCCTCCTCTTCCACATCTTACCCTACTGCTCCCCCCCCCTGTTCTGTATCCGATGCTCCCCCTTCCTCTTCCTTAACAGTATGGACCTCAAACATCCGGGGCCTTCGCTCAAACATGTCTGATCTCTCCATACAGGTTGCTTCTGACAAACCAGACGTGATCTGCTTAACAGAAACTTTCCTCCTTCACGATGTCTCTGATTCCTTGGTATCTCTCCCAGGTTACTCCCTACTCCGGTATGATAGACCTGAGCCTCGTCCTGGAGGTGGGGTTGCTATCTTTATAAAAAACTCTCTTCCTCACTCGCCCTGCACTGCCCTCTCTCCACCTCACCCCCAGGAATACCTTTGGCTACGGCTTCCCCTTCGCTCCCACCTTTTGTTCATATGTGTGTTGTACCGTCCACCAAACAGTGATGACTCCATCTACATCTCGCTGTCTGAGAATATGGACCAACTTCTATCTACCCATCCCAACTCTCTCTTCCTCATATGTGGTGATTTCAACTGTCACCATGCCAGTTGGCTGGGTGTGGGTACCTCTCTCACCAGCCATGGCTCTTCAGCAAAGGACTTCTGTGACTCACTGGGACTGACACAAACTGTCAATTTCCCGACCCGGATTTCAGTCAACGGAGCATCTTCTCTTCTGGACTTGGTTATGACTAACTTCCCTGAAAATGTCTGCTGCTCTTCTTCTGCTCCAATCGGTTCTTCTGATCATGTGCTTGTTAAAGTGGACATCTCTCTGACCATTCTCAGAGAGCCTGCTCAGCGTCGACGAGTCTGGCATTTCACTCAGGCCAACTGGCACGGTCTTCAAGCAGCCATCAATCATCTGGACTGGTCTCCCATCTCTACTGCCTCTGACATAAATTCTTCCTGGGAATTCTTCCAAAGCAAACTGCTCTCTCTCATGCACAGATTTATCCCATCTCGTCTTCTGTTGTCATACCCTTCCTCCCGTCCATGGTACACGGAATCTTGTGGTGAGGCTATTGCCCAGAAACAACTTGCTTTCGTCTCCTGGAAAGCAAATCCAACGGAAGGAAATCTCATTTCCTTTCACAAAGCCCGAAACAAGTGTGTGTCCACGCTCAGGAGAGCCAGGAAACAATATCTCTCCGTTCTCAGGACCGAACTCTCTTATCTGTCTCCCTCTTCCAAATCCTGGTGGCGTCTGGTCAAATCTGTTTCTGGTGTTTGTTCCCCCTCCATCCCCTCCCTCACCTCAAATGGCCACACGGCTGACTCCGCACGCGAAAAAGCTGAATGCCTCAACTCTGTGTTTGCCTCTAAATCTTGTGTCCCAAACCCATCCCTCTCTGTACCCACCGTACCCAGTCGTACCCAGCTGCTCCTGGACTCTGTGTCCTTTCCTCCTGACAAGGTGGAAAAGTTTCTGTCAACCCTCGACTCGGATTCTGCAACTGGACCTGACGGCATCAGCCCACGGGTCCTAAAATCCTGTTCTTCCGCTCTTTCACTCCCTCTCTCTGTTCTCTTCACCCTCTCTTTTGCTCAAGGTCATCTTCCATCTGCTTGGAAATCTGCCAACATCACCGCTTTGCACAAAAAAGGTGCAAAAACAGATCCCAGCAACTACAGACCAATCAGCCTTCTCCCAATTATCAGCAAAGTCATGGAATCCATCATTGCTTCAGATATGAAATCTTTCCTCTTCTCCACTGGCTTGATCTCTGATCATCAATTTGGTTTCAGACCTGGACACTCTACTCTGGACATGCTGCTTCTGCTTTCTCAACAATGGATGGAGGTCCTCAATGCCAAACAGGAAATTAGAGCAGTCTCCCTTGACATATCACGTGCCTTCGATACGGTCTGGCACCCCGCTCTGCTCACCAAACTCTCCTCTTTTGGTATCCATGGAAATCTCCACGCATGGCTGGCGGACTTCCTCTCTAGTCGTAGTCAACGTGTGGCCCTGAATGGGTTTCTCTCATCTCCTCTTCCTGTTCAGGCTGGAGTTCCACAAGGCAGTGTTCTAGGCCCTGTCCTTTTTCTGGTCTTCATCAATGATCTCTCTGACTCTCTTGAAAATCCTCTGTATCTCTTTGCTGATGACTCTACTCTCTGTCGCTCCATTCTTCATCCCTCAGATCGGCAGTCTGCTGCCTTCTCACTCTCTGCAGACCTGGACAAAATCACAGACTGGGCAAACAAGTGGAACATGTCTTTCAATCCTGACAAATCTCACACTCTTACGATGTCTCTCCGAAAAGACCGACTGGACAACCCTCCCATCCACTTTCTGAATAATCCTCTCCAAGAAGTTCTGTCACTCAAGCTTTTGGGTCTCACTATCTGCCATGATCTTTCCTGGGAAAACCACATTTCAAATCTGGCCTCCAAAGCCAGTCGCCGACTGGGCATCCTCCGTCGTGCGAAGTCCTTCCTTGGCACACCTGAGCTCCTCACCACATACAAGGCTTTCATCCGCAGCTCAATGGAATACTGCTCTCCCCTCTGGGCTGGTGCTCCTGCCTCACACCTAGCTCGTCTTCACGCTGTTGAAACCAAAGCATTCAGAATCATTGGAATCTCCCGCGATGAAGCTAACTCCAAGGGCCTCTCACTCACTCACCGCAGGCAGGTTGGTGGTCTTTCCATCTTCTACCGACTCCTCTCTGGCCTTGCCCCCCCAGCTCTCTCTGGGCTCTGTCCCGCAAATATTCCTACAGGTCGCACAAGATCTGCCTGCAACCCTCTTATGGTCAAACTGCCAAAATCAAGACTCTCTGCTCACCTTCACTCCTTCATTCCTCTTTTCTCCCGCCTCTGGAACAAACTCCCTCACTCTCTTCAATCCCACTCCACCCTCCAGGTCTTTAAAACAGCTGTTCACCACCATCTCTTATCTTCCCCCATCCAAAACCTTGATCTTTTCTACCCCCGCTAATTTCACCCCAATTCCACTTTTTTGAAATACCAACTTCTGTCCTGGAAGTCATTGGTGTCCTTGTGTTTTATACTTCTCCCTCCACCCCCCCCCCCCCTTCCCATGCCTCCTCCCCCCAAGCCCTCTCCCTTCCACACATCTCCCTGCTCTCAAATGTTGTGTCTGTGTGCTTCACCTTCTCTCCCCATCTTGTTTTCCGCTCCCGCTTTTTATATATTTTGTTTGTCTGGTTGATTTGTTTGTGAAGTAAATGTTAGCTCTTTCACGAGCCTCGATACAGTATACAAAAAAAAAAAAAAAAAAAAAAAAAAAAATAAGGGGTCTTACTCCTATTAAGAGGAGTGGTCCCAATTGTATGACCATGCATTGTGGCCCTTCGGGGGCATGATGCATGTGTTTGAATGACCATGTGCTTCCCTCTTGGGGTTGAGGCGCATGTGTATTGTTATGGGGACAGCCTTGTTGACGTTGTGCCTTGGCCATGGGGTCAAGGTGCACGTCCGAGGCTGTTCAAATGTTTGACTTTTTACCTTTTTTCACAAGCAAAAAAGGCAGGCCTTGCGCAGGCCCTAAAAGCGCCGAACAAGCCTGCAAAATCATACCTGGCAGGAGTAATGCCCTGTCGGTGGATTAAGGGGTCTTACTCCTATTAAGAGGAGTGGTCCCAATTGTATGACCATGCATTGTGGCCCCTCGGGGGCATGATGCATGCGTTTGAATGACCATGTGCTTCCCCCTTGGGGTTGAGGTGCATGTGTATTGTTATTGGGACAGCCTTGTTGACGTTGTGCCTTGGCCATGGGGTCAAGGTGCACGTCCGAGGCTGTTCAAATGTTTGACTTTTTACCTTTTTTCAAGTAAAAAAGGCAGGCCTTAGTGCTGGCCTCATAAGCGCGCTGGTAGACCTGCATGCAAATCGGACCTGGCAGGAGTAATGCCCTGTCGGTGGATCAAGGGGTCTTAATCCTATTAAGAGGAGTGGTCCCAATTGTATGACCATGCATTGTGGCCCTTCGGGGGCATGATGCATGAGTTTGAATGACCATGTGATTTCCCTTTGGGGTTGAGGCACATGTGTATTGTTATGGGGACAGCCTTGTTGACGTTGTGCCTTGGCAATGGGGTCAAGGTGCGCGTCCGAGGCTGTTCAAATGTTTGACTTTTTACCTTTTTTCACAAGCAAAAAAGGCAGGCCTTGCGCAGGCCCTAAAAGCGCTGGTAGACCTGCAAATCGGACCTGGCAGGAGTAATGCCCTGTCAGTGGATCAAGGGGTCTTACTCCTATTAAGAAGAGTGGTCCCAATTGTATGACCATGCATTGTGGCCCTTCGGGGGCATGATGCATGAGTTTGAATGACCATGTGCTTCAGCCATGGGGTTGAGGTGCATGTGTAATGTTATTGGGACAGCCTTGTTGACGTTGTGCCTTGGCCATGGGGTCAAGGTGCACGTCCAAGGATGTTCAAATGTTTGACTTTTTTCCTTTTTCCACAAGCAAAAAAGGCAGGCCTTAACTGTGGCCTCATAACAGTTAATAAGCCCTCATCGGAATGGCATGGTGTTGAAGTCATGGGGACTCACTCCTATGGAGGAGGGGTCCAATTGTATGACCATGCATTCTGGCCCTTCGGGGTCAGGATGCATGTGTTTGAATGACCATGTGCTTCAGCCTTGGGGTTGAGGTGCATGTGTAATGTTATTGGGACAGCCTTGATAGACATTGTGCCTTGGCCATGGGGTCATGGTGCACGTCCAAGGCTGTTCAAATGTTTGATTTTTTTTTCCTTTTTTCATCGTAAAAAGGCCACTTCATAAGTGGTTAATAAGCCCTTGTCGGAATGGCATGGTGTTGAAGTCATGGGGACTCACTCCTATGGAGGAGGGGTCCAATTGTATGACCATGCATTCTGGCCCTTCGGGGTGAGGATGCATGTGTTTCAATGACCATATGCTTCAGCCTTGGGGTTGAGGTGCATGTGTAATGTTATTGGGACAGCCTTGATAGACGTTGTGCCTTGGCCATGGGGTCAAGGTGCACGTCCAAGGCTGTTCAAATGTTTGATTTTTTACCTTTTTTCATCGTAAAAAAGGCCACTTCATAAGTGGTAAATAAGCCCTCGTCGGAATGACATGGTGTTGAAGTCATGGGGACTCACTCCTATGGAGGAGGGGTCCAATTGTATGACCATGCATTCTGGCCCTTCGGGGTGAGGATGCATGTGTTTCAATGACCATATCCTTCAGCCTTGGGGTTGAGGTGCATGTGTATTGTTATGGGGACAGCCTTGTTGACGATGTGCCTTGACCATGGGGTCAAGGTGCACGTCCGAGGCTGTTCAAATGTTTGACTTTTTACCTTTTTTCACAAGCAAAAAAGGCAGGCCTTGCGCAGGCCCTAAAAGCGCTGGTAGATCTGCATGCAAATCGGACCTGGCAGGAGTAATGCCCTGTCGGTGGATCAAGGGGTCTTACTCCTATTAAGAGGAGTGGTCCCAATTGTATGACCATGCATTGTGGCCCTTCCGGGGCATGATGCATGTGTTTGAATGACCATGTGCTTCCCTCTTGGGGTTGAGGCGCATGTGTATTGTTATGGGGACAGCCTTGTTGACGTTGTGCCTTGGCCATGGGGTCAAGGTGCACGTCCGAGGCTGTTCAAATGTTTGACTTTTTACCTTTTTTCACAAGCAAAAAAGGCAGGCCTTGCGCAGGCCCTAAAAGCGCTGAACAAGCCTGCAAAATCATACCTGGCAGGAGTAATGCCCTGTCGGTGGATTAAGGGGTCTTACTCCTATTAAGAGGAGTGGTCCCAATTGTATGACCATGCATTGTGGCCCCTCGGGGGCATGATGCATGCGTTTGAATGACCATGTGCTTCCCCCTTGGGGTTGAGGTGCATGTGTATTGTTATTGGGACAGCCTTGTTGACGTTGTGCCTTGGCCATGGGGTCAAGGTGCACGTCCGAGGCTGTTCAAATGTTTGACTTTTTACCTTTTTTCAAGTAAAAAAGGCAGGCCTTAGTGCTGGCCTCATAAGCGCGCTGGTAGACCTGCATGCAAATCGGACCTGGCAGGAGTAATGCCCTGTCGGTGGATCAAGGGGTCTTAATCCTATTAAGAGGAGTGGTCCCAATTGTATGACCATGCATTGTGGCCCTTCGGGGGCATGATGCATGAGTTTGAATGACCATGTGATTTCCCTTTGGGGTTGAGGCACATGTGTATTGTTATGGGGACAGCCTTGTTGACGTTGTGCCTTGGCAATGGGGTCAAGGTGCGCGTCCGAGGCTGTTCAAATGTTTGACTTTTTACCTTTTTTCACAAGCAAAAAAGGCAGGCCTTGCGCAGGCCCTAAAAGCGCTGGTAGACCTGCAAATCGGACCTGGCAGGAGTAATGCCCTGTCAGTGGATCAAGGGGTCTTACTCCTATTAAGAAGAGTGGTCCCAATTGTATGACCATGCATTGTGGCCCTTCGGGGGCATGATGCATGAGTTTGAATGACCATGTGCTTCAGCCATGGGGTTGAGGTGCATGTGTAATGTTATTGGGACAGCCTTGTTGACGTTGTGCCTTGGCCATGGGGTCAAGGTGCACGTCCAAGGCTGTTCAAATGTTTGACTTTTTTCCTTTTTCCACAAGCAAAAAAGGCAGGCCTTAACTGTGGCCTCATAACAGTTAATAAGCCCTCATCGGAATGGCATGGTGTTGAAGTCATGGGGACTCACTCCTATGGAGGAGGGGTCCAATTGTATGACCATGCATTCTGGCCCTTCGGGGTCAGGATGCATGTGTTTGAATGACCATGTGCTTCAGCCTTGGGGTTGAGGTGCATGTGTAATGTTATTGGGACAGCCTTGATAGACATTGTGCCTTGGCCATGGGGTCATGGTGCACGTCCAAGGCTGTTCAAATGTTTGATTTTTTTTCCCTTTTTTCATCGTAAAAAGGCCACTTCATAAATGGTTAATAAGCCCTTGTCGGAATGGCATGGTGTTGAAGTCATGGGGACTCACTCCTATGGAGGAGGGGTCCAATTGTATGACCATGCATTCTGGCCCTTCGGGGTGAGGATGCATGTGTTTCAATGACCATATGCTTCAGCCTTGGGGTTGAGGTGCATGTGTAATGTTATTGGGACAGCCTTGATAGACGTTGTGCCTTGGCCATGGGGTCAAGGTGCACGTCCAAGGCTGTTCAAATGTTTGATTTTTTTACCTTTTTTCATCGTAAAAAAGGCCACTTCATAAGTGGTAAATAAGCCCTCGTCGGAATGACATGGTGTTGAAGTCATGGGGACTCACTCCTATGGAGGAGGGGTCCAATTGTATGACCATGCATTGTGGCCCTTCGGGGGCATGATGCATGAGTTTGAATGACCATGTGATTTCCCTTTGGGGTTGAGGCACATGTGTATTGTTATGGGGACAGCCTTGTTGACGTTGTGCCTTGGCAATGGGGTCAAGGTGCACGTCCGAGGCTGTTCAAATGTTTGACTTTTTACCTTTTTTCACAAGCAAAAAAGGCAGGCCTTGCGCAGGCCCTAAAAGCGCTGGTAGACCTGCAAATCGGACCTGGCAGGAGTAATGCCCTGTCAGTGGATCAAGGGGTCTTACTCCTATTAAGAAGAGTGGTCCCAATTGCATGACCATGCATTGTGGCCCTTCGGGGGCATGATGCATGAGTTTGAATGACCATGTGCTTCAGCCATGGGGTTGAGGCGCATGTGTAATGTTATTGGGACAGCCTTGTTGACGTTGTGCCTTGGCCATGGGGTCAAGGTGCACGTCCAAGGCTGTTCAAATGTTTGACTTTTTTCCTTTTTTCACAAGCAAAAAGGGCAGGCCTTAACTGTGGCCTCATAACAGTTAATAAGCCCTCGTCGGAATGGCATGGTGTTGAAGTCATGGGGACTCACTCCTATGGAGGAGGGGTCCAATTGTATGACCATGCATTCTGGCCCTTCGGGGTCAGGATGCATGTGTTTGAATGACCATGTGCTTCAGCCTTGGAGTTGAGGTGCATGTGTAATGTTATTGGGACAGCCTTGATAGACGTTGTGCCTTGGCCATGGGGTCATGGTGCACGTCCAAGGCTGTTCAAATGTTTGATTTTTTTTACCTTTTTTCATCGTAAAAAGGCCACTTCATAAGTGGTTAATAAGCCCTCGTCGGAATGGCATGGTGTTGAAGTCATGGGGACTCACTCCTATGGAGGAGGGGTCCAATTGTATGACAATGCATTCTGGCCCTTCGGGGTCAGGATGCATGTGTTTGAATGACCATATGCTTCAGCCTTGGGGTTGAGGTGCATGTGTAATGTTATTGGGACAGCCTTGATAGACGTTGTGCCTTGGCCATGGGGTCAAGGTGCACGTCCAAGGCTGTTCAAATGTTTGCTTTTTTACCTTTTTTCATCGTAAAAAAGGCCACTTCATAAGTGGTAAATAAGCCCTCGTCGGAATGACATGGTGTTGAAGTCATGGGGACTCACTCCTATGGAGGAGGGGTCCAATTGTATGACCATGCATTCTGGCCCTTCGGGGTCAGGATGCATGTGTTTGAATGACCATGTGCTTCAGCCTTGGGGTTGAGGTGCATGTGTAATGTTAATGGGACAGCCTTGATAGACGTTGTGCCTTGGCCATGGGGTCAAGGTGCACGTCCAAGGCTGTTAAAATCTTTAATTTTTTAAACCTTTTTTCATCGTAAAAAGGCCACTTCATAAGTGGTAAATAAGGCCTCGTCGGGACGGCATGGTGTTGAAGTCATGGGGACTCACTCCTATTGAGCAGTGGTCCAATTATATGACCATGCATTGTGGCCCTTCGGGGTCAGGATGCATGTGTTTGAATGACCATGTGCTTCAGCCTTGGGGTTGAGGTGCATGTGTAATATTATTGGGACAGCCTTGATAGACGTTGTGCCTTGGCCATGGGGTCAAGGTGCACGTCCAAGGCTGTTCAAATGTTTGATTTTTTAAAATCTTTTTTCATCATAAAAAGGGCCACTTCATAAGTGGTTAATAAGCCCGAAATCTGGATTGGCGGCTCTGCTTGATGTTTAGCCAATGGGGACCAAAGAAGAAATCTCTGTCTGTTGACAGAGTGGCCGGGCTGAGGCCTCCGGGACGGAGGTGACGCTTTGGTCTAGGACTTCGGTCCACAGATCGGGGACAGCGCTCGTCACGCTGTTATGTCGTTGATTTATTATCTCCGCCGATCGCACCGCACCCCCTGGTTTTGGTTTGCACTGGCGGGAACGATGGTCTGTGTGGCAGACAGGCTGTTGGTTCCTTGCGGGTTAAGCAGTTTTTACCGTGTGAGACATAATCTGTGGCTGGTGCTCACCATTAAAGCTGGGAGGTGCCTTGATCAACATATATATATATATATATATATATATATATATATATATATATATATATATTGTTGCGGATTTGAGAATCGTGCACGTTGGTAATTGTTGTAAATATCACCCTCTGTAAATAATGTAATGATTCCTGTAAATACCTCCATTTGTGTAAAGGTCAAAGGTCGTCCCTTTAGCTAGTCCATCGCATACATGTAGAAAATCATAGGCCCTTCTGAATAGTTATTTCTTTATTATGTGTTCCAGTTTAAGGCTCTGTTTTCCATTAGTTGACTCTGCATTGCACCAAATCAAATAAGATAGACCCCCTTTCAATTGCCCAAAACCTCCATTGCCGATTGTATTGCCAACTGCATTATTGCCAACTGCATTTGCCTCCATTACGGCGTGGTCAACTCGGAGAAGAAGGGTGTGGCCCCACCTCGTCATCAGAAGGAGGAGTGAGCCAGCCCCCGATCAACTAACCAACCATGAGTGGTTTGGCCTGAGAGGGCGGAGGAAAGAAACTTCGAGGAGGTTCAAGAAGATTCTAGGGTGTGGCCTATACAACCCGTTGCTTCAGCCCCCACCGAGAGAGATGCGTAAGAGTTCAGTTGAGGCGGAGTTGAGTTGTGCTGAACCAAGTCAGGCTTGCGGTTCTGCCGAGAGAGAGACGACGCTGTCCAGCCCCTGCGCGCGCGCAGCTTTGATGCGCTGCTACGCGGGAACCAGTTTGCGGTGGAATCGGTGGCCGTCCACTTCCAGCCCCGACGTCCCGTGCGGGATCAAGCTCCAGCCTGCGTCCAGCTGAACCTTCCTCTCCTTCCAACCATCGATCCCTGGCATCCATCTTCCCCAGTCGTGTGAGTCTGCTCGTCGTCTGTCCTCTGTGTTGTCTGGGGTTTTAAGTAAGTTTGTATAAGTATAAGTTGCTCTGTGTCCATCTTTCCCTGTAAATTACATTTTTTATCTTTTCTTCTCTTTGATTGTGGTTGTGTAAATAATTAATAAATCTCTGTTATTCCTACCTTTGTCTTCTTCTTCTTCCTCGTCCGATCGTCCTTGTCTTTTCCATCATTGAACACCTGTGGCACGATTTGGCCAACGCTCAGGATCGGGTTTGTCTTTGCTAAACGGCTCGAACTTCGGGTTGCTAAAACCGCTCGGCAACTAGTCAATCTAAAACCGTGGTTCGAGCAGAAGTTATTCCCTCGTTCCCGGCTGGCGGTAGTAATTAGGTACGTAGCGAACCCCTAGGCCTAACAAACCCTACCTACCGTCGGTCCGGGAAGGACGTTGTAGCTTCAGGATTGGCGACGGCCAGTATAAAGGACAGGGGGTTAACCCCCCTTGGCAAGGGGAGCGCCATTGTCCCAGATCCGTAACAATTGGTAGTCAGGAGTTGGGATCTGGAACCTGGGACTAAATTTATTTAGCCCAAATTTTGGACACCAATTGTACTATTGGCCGTAACAATTGGTGTCGGGGAGTGAGATTCGGACCCGAAGTGCACTTTACGCACTCAAAATTACGAGTGGCCAAAATTTGATTTTATATCCTAAATTTTAAAATCGTGCCATGGATAATCAAGGCGACCGGATGCCGGTGGGGGTAGAAGAAGAAGAGTTAGAAGCACCCCAAGACCACAAAGAGGTGGGAGAGAGAGAGGAGGAGCGCAATACGCATGGGGTTGCGGGGGTTTCAGGTGCACAAGATGGCGACGCCGCGCACGAGCTTGGAGGCGCACAAAATGGCGCCTCGCACGTGGGTGCGGTAGCCGAGCCCACTCTACCAGCAGGCTTTGATATGCAGGGCCTCATGGCGCAGCTACAGGCAGTCATCCAAATGGGGAATATGGGATTGAGAAATGAATTGGGAAAACAAATTGTAGGATTGGAAAACAGAATGGGGGAGCGATTAGAAAATCAAATCGGGGGATTGAAAACTGTCATGGGAAATCAAATCGGGGGGCTAGAAGGCAAATTTGAGGGTTTAGACAATAAATTTAAGGGTTTAGACAATAAATTTGAGGGGTTAGACAACAGGTTGGAAGGGCTAGAAGGTAAATGATGGGGCCAATTGGAGGACATGGGTAATCAAATTGGGGAAATGAAGGAGGGGTTAGCGGGGTTGGAAAATAGAATGGCTGCCCAGGAGAACGAGATGGAAGGGGTGAAGAATGGGTTAGGGGGGTTAGAAAACACCATGGAAGGCAAATTGAGGGAAATAGGGGAGCAATCCGCCCGGGAAATTAAACAGATGGGGAACCAGACAGAGGAGGTGAAAATCAGGTTGGAAGGTAAATTGGATGCCCAGAGGAATGATTTGGAACAGATGAGGGCGGCATCTACCAAAGAGATGGGAGAGATGGGGGAGGAGATAAGGCGAGGTGTGGGCAAAGAGGTCGTGGGGGTACGCGAGGAGGTAAAGCGGGGTGAGGAGCATATGGAGAAAGAGGTGAGAAATGGGACGGCAAAGTTACAAGGTGGCATAGAGGAGTTGACGCAGGTGGTGGGGCAGCTGACAGTGGGACAAAGGGAATTGAAGGAACAGGTAAAAAAGAATACGGCTGTGATCGAGGGGTTGAAGGCGACCCAGAAGGAAATAAAGAGGGACTTAGCAGTCATAAAGAAGGAGTGTCAGACGGTACATGAGGGACTGACAAATAGGTTGGACGAGGTGACAGAGGCAATGGAGACAAAAGAACGGGAAGTAAGGACGCACATAGAAACGACCAAGGTGGCATTAGAGGAAGAAATTGAGGGGGCGCACCGGGAAATAAAAGAGGTGAAACTAAAATTAGAGGAAGTGGAAGAGGGGGTGAGTGAAATTAAGAAGAGATGGAGGGAAACTCAGAGGGAGATAAAGGAGGAAGTGATGGATTATGTACAAGGTCTGTGCTCAAATCGTGATGATGTGCTTACTGACCAAATAAAGAGTTTGCAGGTGGCGGAGGAGGAGCGAAGCCGAGGTGCCGAGGTGAGTGGCGATATAATCGGAAATGTATATGGTGTGAGGGGAGATTCAGGGGGCTTGGGTGTTGGTTTAGACCCGGGCGTTCGTGAGAGGCCGCTGATGAGGTGTGCGACAGGTGCGCGAGAGATGTGGTGTGTAACAGGGAGTACGGTGGTGGAATTGACGAAGTGCATGGGATGTATGAGCAACAAACGGAACGAGTGGTGTGAGCATGTCCGGTAGGCATCGACGTTGACCGGGTCAGCGTTCAGGGCGACGGATAGCCGACGTGAGCACTCCGTGCGTGGTGCGCTTTGTTTGCAGCGAGGACTGGCCGGGACCGTAAGCGCGTCGCTCTTCGGAGCGTCGCGCACGATTCGGGCTGGGTCCCGCACTGAATGGTCGGTGCCCGCGTCAGAGCGGCGATCGGCGCGATTCCGGGGGAGGGGGGCCAGGGCGGACCTTCGCCCCCTGGCGGGGACGGGGTTCCGACCGGGCGAGCTTCGGCCATCGGGCCGGAGACCGCAAGGATCCGCGCCGAGATGGTGCGTGGAATCTCGGGCTGAGCACGCCGCCTCCCCAGAATCGTAAATGCGGACGGACCCAACCTACGGTCGACGAACCACCCGAATTCATTGCTCGGCTTGGCGAAGCCGAGCTTTGAGAATGTAACGACACACCGAGGCTCAAGTTAATGGACATTTGGTAGGGATAGGGAATTGGTGATTGGCAAAAATTGATGAGCAAAAATTTGATTGGCAGATGATTGGCAAATTTTGGATTGGCAAGAATTGGAATTTGATGGACAAAATTGATAATGGGAGACGCCCGAGGTGGAGGGATGGCAAATCCACCATCCCTCACATCCCACGGGGGGGGGGGGGGGGGGCAGTGGAGCTATAGTTTTATGGGGTTATGGCAGTGAAAACTAGCCCGGGAGGGTTAGGAATGATAGGGATCTAGAGAAGAAATGACCATAGGTAACTGTAGAGGTAAGTAGCGACATTGTACAGGTAGTCGGGGGATGTAGAGAGGTTAGAATGGTTGTTAATGACATGGTATGTGCTTAGTTTAAGGGGCGACTGGGAAGCGCAAGTTTTAGAATGGCACCAGGTAGATCAGATGATGCCGTGTGGGTGAGAATCTTGATATTTAACGAATGAGGCATTATGTGTGAGAATCTTGAGGTTGGACAAATGAGGAATTGCTAGGCAATGCTCGGGAAGGATGTGTGTGTGAGCGTGGGAAAATCTGGGTGCCTGAGGCAATGGTTTAGAGAATTGAAAGTGTACGGAGCAGTGTATGACTGAGTAATGGTGATTGTGTGTTGTGTTGAGCAAATGGTCCTGGAGGAAGGAGGGTGCAGGAAGCACCAGGTGTAGGAGTGATGGCACAGGTGTGCAAATACAGGTGAGCATGGTTGTATGGAATAAATGGTCTGGAATCATTGGAGTATGGAATGGATGGTGTGGAGTGAGTAGTGTGGAATATGTGGAGTGGAGTGGTTGGTGCGAAAGGAGTGGATGGGGAAGATGGACCCCTTCATGAATACCCGAGGAGGGTAGTTTAAAGGTAGGTAGAGGGAGTAGGTAAATTGTGGTTGGATATTGGCATCTGTGGTGCGAGTAGTTGCACAAAGTGTTGGATGGGTGCATTAGTGGTCAATTGGCTGGGCGTGTGGCCTGTTAGTGAGTGTAATTGAATGGGCACTCCGCCACTGTCAGTCTGTCGGCCAGGTGAAGCCGCAGGTAGGCTCTGGGAGCCAGTAGATTTGTTCAATGGGGCCCGAGGATCCGGAGGACGGACCCGGGTAGCCCGACGCCAGAGAGGGCGGTAGCGGGGTGAGAGCGCCTGGGGGCCTTCCCCAGGTAGGTTAGGGTAGGAGCAGATAAGCTCGGGAGGCAACTACGGTGGCGGAGGTGTGCAGGTGAGCAGGCCTGCTGGGAGCGCCACACGAACCAGCCCGGAAATTGTGCGAAGGCACAGGGTGAAGAATCGGGGGAGTGAGACCCCAAATTGGTGAGCGCCACAGATTGCCAGTGGGAATTGTTTTTTAGAACCGCATAGAGTAAAGTGGCCAATGGTTTGGCAGGGAAAGACCCCGGGTAGTGTAAAGAATGGTAATGTCATTTAGAAGATAGGTAGAATGAAATCCCTTCGCACCATATGCAGCCACTCACCAAGGTGAGATAGACTCCACACCATGATGTTGAATTCGTAAATGTTTGGTTGGATTGGAAGACGCATCATGATGTAAGTGCGACATTGTGCTGTAATTCCATCTCTTCCTCCTTAGGAGGGTTTTTTTAAATTTATTTATTTATTTATTTATTTATTTTGTATACAAGATCGAGGCTCGTGAAAGAGCGAACATTAATCACACAGAAAGACAAACAGACACATAAAACAAATAACATCGGGAGCGGTAGACAAGATGGGGAGAGAGGGGGAAGGACACAAACACAACATTTGAGAGCAGGGACCGAGAGACATGGAGACATCGAGAGATCTGTGGGAGGGAGAGGGCTTTGGGGGGGAGGCATGTGAAGGGGGGGAGGCATGTGAAGGGGGGGAGGCATGTGAAGGGGGGGGGGGGGTGGGAGAGGTATAAACATATGGACACTGCCAGGATTTCCAGGAAATAAGTTGGAATTTCAAACAAGGTGGATCTGGGGTGAATTAGTGGGGGTAGAAAAGATCAAGGTTATGGATGGGGGAAGATAAGAGATGGTGGTGAACAGCTGTTTTAAAGACCTGGAGGGAGGAGAGGGATTGAAGGGAGTGTGGGAGATTGTTCCACAGGCGGGAGAAAAGAGGAATGAAAGAGTGAAGGTGAGCAGAGAGCCGAGATTTCGGCAGTTTAACCATCAGAGGGTTGCTGGCAGATCTTGTGCGACCTGTAGGAATATTTGGGGGACAGAGCACAGAGAGAGCTGGGGGAGCAAGGCCGGAGAGGAGTCGGTAGAAGACAGAAAGACCACCTACCTGCCTGCGGTGAGTGAGTGAAAGGCCCTCAGAGATAGCTTCATCGCGGGAGATTCCAATGATTTTGAAAGCTTTGGATTCAACAGCGTGAAGCCGAGCCAGGTGTGAGGCAGGAGCACCAGCCCATAGGGGAGAACAGTATTCCATTGAGCTGCGGATGAAAGCCTTGTAAGTGGTGAGGAGCTCAGGTGTGCCGAGGAAGGACTTCGCACGACGGAGGATGCCCAGTCGGCGACTGGCTTTGGAGGCCAGCTTGGAAATGTGGTTTTCCCAAGAAAGATCATGGCAGATAGTGAGACCCAAAAGCTTGAGTGACAGAACTTCTTGGAGAGGATTGTTGAGAAAGTAGATGGGAGGGTTGTCCAGTCGATCTTTTCGGAGAGACATAGTAAGAGAGTGAGATTTGGCAGGATTGAAAGACATGTTCCACTTGTTTGACCAGTCTGTGATTTTGTCCAGGTCTTCAGAGAGTGAGGAGGCTGCAGACTGCCGATCTGAGGGAAGAGGAATGGAGCGGCAGAGAGTGGAGTCATCAGCAAAGAGATAGAGAGGATTTTCCAGAGAGTCAGAGAGATCATTGATAAAGACCAGAAAAAGCACAGGGCCCAGCACACTTCCTTGGGGAACTCCAGCCTGAACAGGAAGGGGAGATGAGAGAAATCCATTCAGGGCCACACGTTGACTACGACCAGAGAGGAAGTCCGCAAGCCATGCATGGAGATTTCCATGGATACCATAGGAGGAGAGTTTGGTGAGCAGAGCTGGGTGCCAGACCGTATCAAAGGCCCTTGATATGTCAAGGGAGACAGCTCTGATTTCCTGTTTGGCATTGAGGACCTCCATCCATTGTTGAGACAGCAGAAGCAGCATGTCCAGAGTAGAGTGACCTGGTCTGAAACCAAATTGATGATCAGAGATCAAGCCATTGGAGAAGAGGAAAGATTTCATATCCGAAGCAATGATGGATTCCATGACTTTGCTGATAATTGGGAGCAGGCTGATTGGTCTGTAGTTGCAAGGATCTGTTTTTGCACCTTTTTTGTGTAAAGCGGTAATGTTAGCTGATTTCCAGGATGCTGGCAGATGACCTTGAGCAAAAGATAGGGTGAAAAGAACAGAGAGAGGGTGAGATAGAGCGGCAGAGCAGGATTTTAAGACCCGTGGGCTGATGCCGTCTGGTCCAGTTGCAGAATCAGAGTCGAGGTTTGACAAAAACTCCTCCACCTTGTCAGGAGAGAAGGACACAGAGTCCAGGAGCAGTTGGGTTCGACTGGGAAAGGTGGGAACAGAGAGAGATGGGTTTGGGACTAAGGATTTCGAGGCGAACACAGAGTTGAGGCATTCGGCTTTGTCACGTGCGATGTCAACTGTGTGGCCATTTGAGGTAAGGGAGGGGATGGAGGGGGAACAAACACCAGAAACGGATTTGACCAGACGCCACCAGGATTTGGAGGAAGGAGACAGGTTTGAGAGTTCATTCTTGAGTGGGGAGAGATAGTGCTTCCTGGCACTCCTGAGGGTAGACACACACTTGTTCCGAGCTTGGTGGAAGGAACTGAGATTTCCTTCAGTTGGATTAGCCTTCCAACTTCCAAAAGGGGAGAACAGTATTCCATTGAGCTGCGGATGAAAGCCTTGTAAGTGGTGAGGAGCTCAGGTGTGCCGAGGAAGGACTTTGCACGATGGAGGATGCCCAGTCGGCGACTGGCTTTGGAGGCCAGCTTGGAAATGTGGTTTTCCCAAGAAAGATCATGGCAGATAGTGAGACCCAAAAGCTTGAGTGACAGAACTTCTTGGAGAGGATTGTTGAGAAAGTAGATGGGAGGGTTGGTGGAAGGAACTGAAATTTCCTTCAGTTGGATTAGCCTTCCAACTTCCAAAAGGGGAGAACAGTATTCCATTGAACAGTATTCCATAACAGGCGGGATATACTTAGTTGTTTTAAAACTGTCGCACTCAAGGGTAAGGTTAATAGTAGGGGGTTACTACACCTGAGTGTCACATTAAGTAAAGTTATTTCGGGCCGGGACGGCCCTGGAGGAGAGACGGGTCCTGTGTTACGGTTTTTAGAACCTTCACTTTGGGGCCAAGCACCAAGACCACGGTTCTGTGGCCTTCCCCACTCACGGATTGATGAGGAATTGGAATTGGGGGCAAATTTGGATTAAAGGGATTGGAAAACAATTTGGATTAGGGGAGATATGGGGAAGACGAGACAGTCGTGACGAATTTTGTAAATACGGGGTAAGGGCAAGGGTAGGGTAGGTGACAGGGGGGGTGACGTACAGTAGAGATGAGCTTTCTCCGCTCGCTCCCATGCGCACCTCGCCTTGCATTATCTTGTATTAATGTGTACCCTTGCGGCCTTGCCCCGATGCTTGCTGTGTCCTTCCTTCCCCACTCACGGCTTGTTCTTTTGGGTCCGGGGGGAGTGCGCAGGTAGCCGCAGTTGTGTGCCCGAACCGCCACTGCAGCCTGCCTGGACCGGTACACCACCTTATGGACTGCACGACTTGCGGCCTAGCACCACCATATGGACCACGGTTCTGTGGCCAAGCACCACACTGATGGACCCCACGTTTTGGGGCCAAGCACCTCTGCTGGGACCGGCCATGGTGGCCAGAGAAAAGTTTGCTTGCGAATCACGGTGAGGTGGCCCCTATGCCATACAGGTAGACCACCTTTAGTTGGCCCCTGTTGGCCATAAATTTTAAAAAATGGATGCGTTGTGTGCCTTTTTTTATTATTACAAATAGGCAGCAAGCCACAAGAAGAATAACATCAAGAAACATCGGGCCAGCAGAGCAGGAGCTGACAAGAACAAGGTCATCAGTTTTTTTCTTTTTGTGATGACATGAGTGAAATAAGCACTGGATGGTGTTTTTCGTGCTTTTGGTGCTGATTGGTGCTTTGGTGAATTGTAATGCTCTTGTGCTCGGGGGTGCACTGCAATATCAATTGTGCATCCCCGGGCATGTGAGTATGGTGTATCGGTGCAGTGCAGTGCATGCTCCTTCCTCTTTCAAAATATATTTTTGTCTCCCAAAATGACAGGTCCTGGGTTCGCATTGTAAATACCAATTAGTCTTTGTAAATAACATGCTCCCCACCGTATGTGTCTAGTTTGGAAATAATTCCGTTATTCAGTTATCCTGTGGGCGTGAGTCTGTTAGGTAGGATGCAACATAGCAGGCGGGATATACTTAGTTGTTTTAAAACTGTCGCACTCAAGGGTAAGGTTAATAGTAGGGGGTTACTACACCTGAGTGTCACATTAAGTAAAGTTATTTCGGGCCGGGACGGCCCTGGAGGAGAGACGGGTCCTGTGTTACGGTTTTTAGAACCTTCACTTTGTAAATTTTAGGAAATGTTCCCTTATAAATGATCCCCTGTAAATATCCCCATTATTTGGCTTTATTAAAGATCGCACCCTAGTTAGTCCATGTACAACACGTAGAGCACCATAGGACCTCTCTGTAGTTATCTCATTATTATGTGTTTTAGTTAAGGATCTGTTCCCAATAGTTGAATCTGCATTGCATTAATCAAGTAAGATAGGCCCCTTCAATTTCCCCAATCATCTCTCCCGCTCTTCAAAGTGCAGAGAGAGCGGTAAGGCAGCGTTCGCTGCTCCTTGTCTTGATTCGGTTGTTCGCCCCAAGCCGCCATTGAACATGCGGTCGCAAGCCGAGGAAAATGGGGGCGGGACACAAGAACAAGGTGTGGCACGTCAGCTCACCATCAGAGGTGGAGCCAGCGAGCCCTGACCGGCTAACCAGGGCCGAGGTGAGCCGACGGCTTGATACAACAACGGACAATAAAAGCGGCTGCGAGGGACTGGGAGAGAAGAAGAGAGAGGAGAGATGAGTGAGAGGCATGAGTGCGTCGGCAGATGAGGTGAGAAGGAGTTCGGGTCGATGAGCTGGAGCGGAGCTGGGAGGTGCGCCACGAACTGCCGATGGTAACGGACTGCGCAGGGGACCGTTGATGATACGAACCTTGTTCGAGAGAGAGAGAGCGTTGGCACGAGCCACATATTACGTACGCCGTATCCCAGTTTCCCCGATATATGTAACGTCCACTCGTGGTCCACGATACACGCTCGCTGCCTGCCAAGGTCTCCCGCCACGACGCGAGTCCACTCCTGGAGCCGGACCTCAACGCCCTACCGTCTGCCTGGCTCTTCTCCTCCTTCCAGCCATTCCTTCCTGACATTCCCTATTCATGTGAGTCTGTTCGTTTTGTCTGGGGTATAATATAAGACTGTTTTAAGGCTTGCCCTGTGTCCTTTTGCTCTTCTTCTTCTGTATATTACTTTCGTTTCCTCTTCTTTGGGTTTTCTGTATATAATTAATAAACCCACTCTTTGTTCTTCTTATTTTCTGGGTTTTCTCTTATTCTATCATTTGCGTCCTTTCTTTCGATTGAGTACCTGTGGCACGATTCGGTCAACGCTATAATCGGGTTTAGTCTCTTGTTAACGGCCCGAGCCGCAGCTCGCTTCGCTCGGCGCATCCAATCATGCTGCGGCCCGGGTGGAGTATTTCCTCGCTTACGGCCGGTGGTGGTAATTAGGTAGTAAGACGGGTTGGGCTTACAACCCTACTCACCACCGACCGGAAGTGACGTCATACCCCCAGGACCGGTCGGACGGCCAGCTTAACAGGACAAGGGGATTAACCCCCCCCCCCCCTTGCTAACGGGAGTGCCGTCCCCTGGATCCGTAACAATATATACATATATATATACATATATATATACACATATATATACACATATACATATATATACACATATACATATACACAGATATATACACATATACATATATATATATATATATATATATATATATATATATATATCATATATATATACATATATATACATATATATAATATATATACATATACCTATATATATATATACATATACCTATATACAGACTTGGCATTTAATATGGAATATATTTTTTTTCTTGACTTGGGTTTACTTTCTTCACTCAGTATATCAATCTGGTGAGTTTCTTTTACACTTTGGTGATTTATTTGTTAAAAGAACCATGTCACTGATTGTCTGTCGCAGCAAGAAGTCAACAACAGGATTATATCACAAGTGGCGTGGCAAAATGTACGAGCAGGTGCATTTGATGATTGGCTTCACAGTCGGGTATACAAGGGTTGTTGCATTCTGTATTAGTGGAAAACAACTGCTGCACGTCTCCAAAAGTTATTGCCGCTTCCTCTGGAGATGGTCCGTCAAATCGACAATGCTGTTTGTCATGGAGTGGTGGCTTTACGAAATTACGGCATGAAACAGCGTGCTATTGCTCGGCAGTATGGCATTACTCAAGGTCAGGTGTCAAAGATACTGAAACGAAATGCTCAGAGGGGTGTCCCTACTTCAATACCGAGGCCAGGACGTCCCCGCAGAACCACAAGGAGGGATGATCGCCAGCTGCACCGGTTAGTCCGCAATGGCCGTACCAATACAGCTAATCAGCTAAGGGCTGAGTGGCAGCAACTGACAAATGTGCCTGTATCCAGAAGGCTAATCAACCAACGACTGGTTCAAGCAGGCTATCATGCCAGGCGTCCCCTGAGAAAGCCACGCCTGACCAGACAACACCGCCAGCGCCGATTGCAGTGGGCCAGAGAGCACTGTCAATGGCAGCCAGGACACTGGCATCACGTGATCTTCAGTGACGAGTCTAGATTTCTGGTCTATCGTCAAGATGGCCGCGTCCGAGTGCGCAGACAAGTGCATGAAGCCTACAACAAAGATTGTATAGTGCCAAGAGTCCAAGCTGGAGGTGGTGGGGTGACCGTTTGGGCTGCTTTTCATGCAGGGGGCAAAACTTACCTGGTTGTTCTGAATGGAATCCTGAACCAGTTCAAGTACAGGGCCATTCTGGAAGAAACATTGCTTCCATTTGTTCGTGCAGCCTTTGGAGGAAACTTTGTCTTCCAAGATGACAATGCACGGCCTCATCGTGCTCGCATGATCCAACACTTTCTTTCTGACCGTGGTGTAGAGCATATGGACTGGCCTGCCATGTCCCCGGCTATGAATCCGATAGAGAACTTGTGGGCAGAATTAACGCGTCAAATCGACCACTTGGACCAGCAGCCGACCTCTGTGCGTGAATTGCAGCAGGCTATTGTCACTGCATGGCAAGCGATTCCTGTCCTCAACGTGTATGTGCTCTCCTGAATGCTCGTGGGGGTTACACGAAGTACTAAACTGTAATTTTACTGTCCGTAATCCCAGTCGTAATTTAACTTTTGTTTTTGTTTAAAAATTTTTTGGCTAATGTGCAAAATAAAGAGATACTTCTGGAAAACGTACAGAAGTTCAACACAGTACTGTCCATGAATTGAGTTCGATATCAGTTTACATCACTTTCAAGGATCAATTTATTTGTTTCGAAATGTCAAATGTGGTTTTTGTTTCTTTTAAAGGTCACATTAACAAAATCTAGAATAATTTCAACATAATTCCAATGAACTTTTGGTTCTAAGACATCTTGAAAAGTAAGTTCACCCCCACAAAAAAAATAATCCATATTAAATGCCAAATCTTTATATACATATATATATATACATATACCTATATATATATACATACATATATATATATATATATATATATATATATATATATATATATATATATATATATATATATATATATATAGATATATATATATATATTCTGTATATATATATATATCTATATATATATATATATATATATATATATATATATATATATATTGTTGTGGATATGAGGATTGTGTTTTTTTTATTGTGTTTTTATTGTATAGTAAATTGTTGTTAAAATATCGCCCTCGTTGCTCCAGTGTTGTATAAAGATCAAAGGGCGTTCCCGTAGTTAGTTCCATAAAACATACATGAAGGACACCATAATATCCCTGTTCAGTAGTTTATTTCCTTATTCTGTGTATTAGGTTAAGGCTTTATCTTCCATTAATTGAAATACTCCATTGTACCAAGTGAAATAAGATAGATCCCCTTTCATTCCCATTCCCAAAACCTCCATTTCCAACTGCGTCATTGCCAAGCCTCAATTGCCACCTGCACTGGGCAGTTTGTCGGGTTTGCTACAGCTGTGGGTTGTTGATTTCGCCCCAAAACCACCATTAGCCACGAGGTAAGGTCGGGGAAGAAGGGCGTGCCCGCCCATCGTCATCAAGGGTGGAGTCAGAGGGCCTGTGCCCACCAATCAGGGCCGAAGCGAGCTCACCGGGGGGGCGTGTCCTGAAGGCCGGCGGCTTCATCGCCTGAGGCGCTATAAAAGCGCGCGCGCAAGAGCCGAGTGCGTGGTTGGACCAAGCGAGAGACGTGCAAAGAAAGGCGCATCAGAACGTTGGTTGGTGGTTGGTGGGGGAAAGAGAGTTGGTTGCAAAAGAGAGTGGGAGAAGTAAAGAGAAGTGAGGCGGAGTGAGGCAGAGTGAAGCCAAGAAAGACAGCAAGCCTTGTGAGGGTTGAGTTGAGGAGGAGCACAAAAAGGGACACCAAGAGTTGCGTCGACGCCACCGAGGTTTTCCCGCCAAGAACGCGAGGAGTCGGAGCTGTCACCTCCAGCCCTGCCGTTTGCAGGGACCTGACCCTTCCTCCCCCTCCAGCCATCCACCTCCTGCCATTCCTATCATCATCCCCCGTGTAAGTGTGTTCGTAGTCTGTCTTTTGTCTTGTCCCTGGGTATAAGTAAGCTTGTATAAGTTAATATTTGCACTGTGTCACCTGCTTTTTCCATTTTCCCTGTATATAACCTTGACTGCCCCTTTTGCTTAGTGTGTGTACTTGTAGATAATAAATCCTGTTACTCTTCTGTATGTCTTCTTCTTCTTCCTCTTTACATTCGGTCGCTTTAGAGGTTTCCCCATTAAATATCTGTGGCGCGATTCGGCCAACGTTCAGGAATCGGGTTAGTCAGGGTAACTGTTAGGGCCGCGGTGCCATCCGCTCGGCCAAACAACATCTTATCCGCGGTCCGTAACAATTGGTGTCGGGAGCGGGATCGGACCCGAAGCGTGCTTAACGCGCTCAAAATTACCAGCTGCTGAAATTTGTTTTGTTTTAAGAAAAAACCTGAATTTTGAAATTGCGCCATGGCTAGTCAAGGCGATCGGATGACGGTGGGGGAACTAGAAGAAGGGTTAGGTGTAACCCAGGATCAGAGGGAATAAATGGAGGAGAGCAATGAGGAGGAGGTTGAGGGAGTATCAGGCGCACAAAATGGCGCCTTTGGGCACGTGGTTACAGCGGCACCAAATTTAGCGGCGCCCGTGACCGTAGCAGAACCGGTGGATTTGAACCTCTTTATGATACAAATGGGGGCCCTTATGGAAAAAATGGGTGAGCGATTGGAGGGCCAAATGGGGGTAATGAGGGACGAAGCGAGGGGTACCGGTGAACGGTTGGACAGTAAATTTGAGGGGTTAGACAAGAAATTTGAGGGGTTAGACAAGAAATTTGAGGGGTTAGACAATGGGATAGAAGGGGTGAAACATGGGTTAACGGGGGTGGAAAATAGAATGGCTGCCCAGGAGAATCAGATAGAGGGGGTGAAAAATGGGTTAAGGGGGTTAGAAAACACAATGGACGACAAATTGCGGGAAGTAGGGGAGCAATCCACTCGGGAAATCAAACGGATGGGGAACCAGATAGAGGAGGTGAAAATCGGGTTAGAAGGTAAATTGGATGCTCAGAGGGATGAATTGGGACAGATGAGGGTGGCATCTACAAAAGAGATGGAGGAGATGAGGGAGGAGATGAGGGAGGAGATACGACGAGGTGTAGGCGAGGAGGTCTCGGGGGTACGCGAGGAGGGAAAGCGAGGTGAGAAGCGTATGGAGAAAGAGGTGAGGAATAATACGGCTAGGTTACAGGGGGGCATAGAGGACCTGACGCAGGAGGTGGAACAGCTGACGGTGGGACAGACGGAGTTAGTGGAGCAGGTACAAAGGAACACTGCGGTACTAGGAGGGTTAAAAGCGACACAAAAAGACATTAAGAACGAATTAATAGTGACACAGAAGGAATGTCAGATGGTACGTGAGGGACTGACAACGAGGTTGGACGAGGTGACAGAAGTAATGGAGACAAAGGACCGGGAGGTGAGGACGCACATATAAACGGTCAAGGTAGCCTTAAAGGACGAAATTGAGGAGACGCACCGGGAAATAAAAAAGGTGAAGCAAAAATTAGAGGAGGTGGAAGAAGGGGTGAGTGAAATTAAGAAGAGACGGAGGGAAACTGAGAAAGAGATAAAGGAGGAAGTAATGGAATTGGTACAAGGTCTGTGCTCGAATCATGATGGTGGGCTTGCTAACCAAATAAAGAGTTTGCAGGTGGCAGAGGAGGTGCGGAGACGAGGTGCCAAGGTGAGTGGCGATATATTCGGAAATGTATATGATGTGAGGGGAGCTTCAGTCGGCTTGGGGGTCGATTTGGATCCGGGTGTTCATGAGAGGCCGTTGGTGAAGTGTGCGACAGGTACGGAGTACGAGAGAGGAGGTGTGCGAGAATGTCCGACTCTGGGGTGTGTGAGGAAAAAGTGCGCGCCGAGGAGTGAGTGTGCTGTCGAGAGTGAGTTGGTCGTAGCGCAGGTGCGAGGGGGCACATGGAAGCGCGTAGTGGAGAGTGTTACAGAGGATGTAACGAAAGAGTGCACACCTGTGGTGAGTGTTACGGGAGATGAAACGGGAGAGTGTGTGCAAGAGGATGCGCGAGAAAGGTGTGCAACTGAACAGGTGTATGGAGCAGGGTATGAGTAAATGATTGTGATGTGAGTTGTGCTGACCAAATGGTCCAGGAAGGAAGGAGGGTGCAGGTGGCACCAGGTGAGATTGCACAGGTGTGCAACTGCAGGTGTATGAAGAATGGTTGTGTGGAATACATGGAGTGTGGAATATATGGAGTATTGGAATGGATGGTCGTGGAGTGAGTATGGTGGAAACTGTGGAGTGGAGTGGATGGTGCGAAGGTGTGAATAGGGGAAGAATGGACCCCCATCACGAATACCCGGGGAGGGTAGTGTAAGTGTTAGGTAGAGGGTACAGGTAAATTGTGGTTGGATATTGGCATCTGTGGTGCGTGGTGGAAGAACGGTATTTGGATGGGTGCATTAGTGATGTGGAAATGGCTGGGCATGTAGCCTGTTAGTGTGTGTAGTTGGTTTGGACACTCCGCCACTGTTAGGATGTCGGCCAGGTGAGGCCGCAGGTGGGCTCTGGGAGCCGGTAGAGTTGTTGTGGATGGGGCCCGAGGATCCGGAGGACGGACCCGGGTAGCCCAGTGCCAGAGGGCACCGAGGGGTGACAGAGCCAGGAGGGGCCCTCCCCAGTTAGATAGGTTAGGTGAGGAGCAGGTAAGCTCGGAGGCAACTGCAGTGGTGGAGGTGTGCAGGTGGGTAGGCCTGCTGGGAGAGCTACACGCCCCAGTCCTGAAATTGTGCAAGGGCACAGGGAGTTGCATCGGGGGAGTGAGACCCCAAATTAAAGAAGCACCACAGTTTGGTCAATGGGAATTGGTTTTTAGAACCCATAGTGTAAGTTGGCCAATGGATTGGCAGGGAAAGACCCCGGGTAGTGTAAAGTGTGTTAATGTCATTTAGAGGATAGTTAGGATTAGGAATCTCCTCGCACCATCTACATCCACTCACCTGGGGTGACGTAACTCCACACCATGCCATGTTTTATTATTTTTATTGTGCAGATGTTTGGAATGTGAGACGCATCATGACGTGGGTGTGACATTGCGCTGGTGTTCCATCTCTCCCTCCTTATGAGGATTGATGATGAATTGGGTGATGGCAAATTTTGGATAGTGGGATTGTGAAGACAAATTTGGTGTGGGGGAAATATGGGGAAGACGTGACATTAGCGACGAATTTGTAAATGTGTAGATGTTGTAAATATGGGGTAAGGGCAAGAGTAGAGTAGGTGACAGGGGGGGTGACGTATGGTAGGGACGAGCTTTCTCACTTCGCTCTCCGTACGCACTTCGCCTTGCATTGCCTTGATTGATGTGTACCCTTGTGACCTTACCCCTCGCTCATCTGTCTTTTCCCCCTTTTGTCTCCCACATGAGGACCTGTGCGCCACTGGGCGCCGAGGGGAGCGTGCGTGAGTCGGTCATTAGTAGGTGATAAATGTTGCTTCTGGGACACCTCCGTTTAACATGGGAAATCCCTATCTAATGTCATTTACCCCCTTGTCTTTTTCAAAAATCATAAACACCTCTATTTCTCCCTCTATGAACCTATAATCCTTCTCACCTTATGAATCTATAATCCTTCTAGCCTTATGAATCTATAATCCTTCTCACCTTATGAACCTATAATCCTTCTCACCTTATGAACCTATGATTTTCTTCCTTTATGAACCTATAATCCTTCTAGCCTGATGAACCTATGATCCTTCTCACTTACATGTAATTTTTACCCTATTCCCCCCACTAGCCCCTTAATGTAGTTCCTTAGACCACTCTACTAATGAGCCTATAAATATATTATCTCTTTCTAACTTTTTAAAGAGTTCCATTCTCCTATAGAACTCATCCCCATCAAGTATATTTATAAAGTATACAGGTTCCTTAACCTTTTGTTGTGAAAGTATAAAGTGGTATGTTTCACGGAGGGTTCTTGTTTGGCCTCCTCCTCTCCCACATACCATTTTAAAATTATAATATTTATTATCCGATTGATAAACCATTAAAGTCTTCACTCCACTCTAATATATTTTTCTTCCTGCCCTCCATTACCCCACTTAACAAATGAATACGTTTATCCGTCTTGAGAACCTTCTGACCAGTGATTCTCTCAACCTCTTGAATCTGATATTTTTCACATTCGTTATGTTTTCCATTTATATACCAAGGTTGATTACACCTCCACTCTTTAGTCTGGTTGATACTTGGTTCTATCATTTATATAACAGTAAAAAAGGTGGCGGTAGCCCGTTAAAATCCCTAACCCCCCTTTTTAACTTATCACTTATATATATATCTTATCACTTATATATATCTTATCACTTATATATCTTATCACTTATATATCTTATCACTTATATCTTATCACTTATATATCTTATCACTTATATAGCTTATCACTTATATACTTATATAACCATAAGGGAGACTATCAATTCCATTTTCTAAAATAAACCTCTTATCATCAAAAGCCCCCAATGCTTTCTTATTCACCTCTTCTGAATATAATTGATGTTTATAACTTATTATTCCATTAATCTTTCTAAACTCTTCTTTCTTTGTTGTTAAACAGTTATAATAATCCTTAAAGTTTATTGTTTCTTTAATGACATTTTTCTTTACACCTTTTAACTTCTTATCAGTCTTTTCAACGTTATTCACAATGTATTTATAAGCATAAGCCTTCGACCTCAATCCCACAAATTCACTCATAACATTTCCTCCCAATTCATCCTTGAACTTTCCAATCACCTTTTTATTTTTAGAAGAGAACAACTCACTCTCTGGACTGTAATTACTTGTATCATAGATATTAATGTCCTTTTTCATGTCTGAATAAACATCATCAGTATTAATTTTCAAAATAAAACTATCAGTATCCATATACAACAATGACACATTATCCTTATACTTTGATTTTAGATTAATATAAAAGTAATCATACATTAATGACTTTGACAAGTCAAGAATTGATGTTCCAATGTAAATAGGTTTGTCCATTTCAATACTCTTTAACCAAATGGATCGCACAAAAGTTCTCAGTAAAGACCTCAGCTCTAGTAAAACTCGGTCTATTAATTAATTTTGATGCTTGTTCCCAAGATGTTGCTAGTCTGATATTTTGTCTTTTCTTCACATTCTCCATGGTCTTACCAAAGACCGCATTATTCATCAATTTATAAAAGTCTTTCTCAAAATTTGTTTTTGACTCTGTTCTTCTTTGTGTATTAAAATCAATGTACCCCTTTAACCAATGACTTTGATTGAACTTTAGAACCCTGTGGATCTTCTCTACTCTTAGACCTTTTGATAAATATTGTCGCAAATTTCTTTGGTGTAGTACATAATTTTTCTTGTTATATTATGTAGTAAGTAATTTTTCTGTTGATTCACCTATATCAAACGATCGTTGATAATCACTCAACCATTCTTTCTTTGGACTTTCTTTCTCACAAGCAAATGGAAGATCTTTATGTTTGATATGAAGTTCTTCAGGATATTTTAAATCGACCTCAAAATAATAACCAACCTTTGAATCATCCAATTCTTTTTGTGTAGAGATACATACATCTTGTAAAACTTTTGTGTAGTCTTTTTCCTTTACCCATCTTCGTTTCCCATAAGGAAGAGCTTGAGACATTGCCCAGCCATACAAGTTGTTTGCGTCATAGTACATCAAGTAAGAACTCTCTTTCGTTGAATCATAATTTGGAAGATATTTGTTATTTGCTTTTGCGTATCTGCTCGAGCATACTTGTGAAATTCCACCTCTTTTTGCCTTTTCAATCATCAAAAGCATATCTACATCGGTTATCAAATCCAAATCTTGTTTTGTCATTTTCAATATCGCGCTCCAAGCCAATCCAGGTGCTGTGTAGTAGTGAGCAGGATCCAATCCATATCCAGTGTGACAAACAGATCTAAAGGCTTCAAATACATCGGCCAATAAAAGCACATCAGTTTTGAGATACAAATCGTGATACTCGCCAAGATTCTTGATGTTATATTTTTCCCAAACATTTTGTGCGTGTACATAATCTTTATCAGATATATGACTGTTGTTTAATTTGTTATCGAAATTTTCTTTTAAAGGAAGTTGTGTTTCATTGAATCTCTCAAATGAGTCCATATAGTCATAGGGGTAAATTCCCTTTTGTGTTAGAAAATCTTTATCTGAAAAATACTCTGAAAGACATGGAAACTCTTTTAGATTTTGAACCAAGTTAGCCAATGGACTTGCCATGAATTTAAATGTATCAAGAAATCTGATATGAGTAATAGGAGATGTGTGAATTGTTTTTGTGAATGAAATGTATTTCTGATCCGTGTTAGGAATTGCTGAAATGTGTCCAGATGTCTTTGAAAGTTCATTAATAAATAGATGCGTATCATAATGAGCATTGTTATGAAGAAAGACAGGAATGAAAGAGGGGAGTTGATAATTAATATTACAACTTTGATGAGCTGGACCTCTATATTTACCAGTGAGATGACAATGATCTCTAACCGTTAGACCTTCACCAATTTTTTCCTCACAAATATGACAAACATTGTTTTTTCTAAATTCCCTTTTCTGTTCACTCGTCAAGGACATTGGTTTATTAGTTTCTCTCATTATCTTGGTTAATCGGACACAGTCTTTTTCTAGTCGTTTCACAAACTCCTCTGGGGTATTTGAGCCTCTATACTCCTCTAACTTGTCATATTTATCACCAACGGATGATTTGATATAATAACAAAAACCGCAAGGAGTATGTTTTTGATATTTATTTGTGTATGATTCTTTTGGATCTGGAGAAGCAATATCTATTTTTTCTAGAATACTTTCAAAATCAGCATATATAACAAATGGATGTTTGATCTTTTTCTTTTCATCTTTGAATGTGATATTTGAGCCTTCTTTAGGCATATTGATTACCGTTGATTTATGTTCACCACAATAATTTGAATGTTTATCGAATCTTTCTTGTGTATGGAAGAAGTTAAGACAACGCAAACAAATATATATTTTATTTGTTCTTTTACATACTTGTGGTTTTATTAATTTAGCAATATCTTTAATGTATGTATAATGTGAATTTTCCTCTGAATTAAAATATAGAAGATTAATATGAGTTTGTTTACAATTGTCAGAAAGCTTTAAAACCTGAATGCTGTTTGTTTCTGTTAGACCATAAACATTAACTGATAAATTATTTATCTTTTCAAATTTAGGAATATCATTTAAAGCCATAGGAAACTTTAGATCTTTCGTATTTAATGTATTCTCATATTTTTTATAATGAGATACTCTTTCATCATGAAAATGTGGAGGATGTAAGTGTGCTAGAATAGACCAGAGAAAACATTTATTGTCTTTATTTTTGATATTGATAACTGCTTTTCTATTTTTGATAACACTGGGTAAATCAATGTAGGAAGAAGCTTTTAGAGGATCTGATTTAAGAATATGAATGTCTATGTAAATAATTTTTCCTATATTGAATCCACTTCCTACGATTGAATTATCCACATCTTGCTCTTGTTTAATAAGTTCATCATAGACTCCTGATGTTTTAAAATCTTGATATGAAGATATAAAGTGTGGCTCAGTTCTCATGTATGGTGTATCTATAACTCCTTCGTCCTTTGTCATTTCTAATTTTACTCCCATATAAAATTTAAGTGGTTTCATTTATTTTAGTGTTTTTTCAATCAACGTTTGAACAGCAGGTTTAACTATTTCTACAGCATCAACTATAGACCCTGGTTCAGGAGGTTTGAAGTTAAAGACTCTTATTTTAATATGTCCTTTGAATGCGCCATCAGAGTTTTTAGTTGTGATAAAATTTGATAAATGTAGAATTGTTTTAAGATGTATTTCGAAGCCTTTCTTGAGGATATTTTTATTACATGCAGAACAGTGTTTTGTTTCCTTCTGAATAGGAGATAGTAGGTGAAGTAGATTAAATGTGTGTTTGTTAGTTTTAAGGTGTCTTTTGTATTGTTTATATTCTTGTTCACAAACGTCGCAATACGTTGCTTTGATCATATTTATTTATATAGTAAAATTGTACTTAAAACAAAGTGCCTTTTTTAGAGGCTTTTTAAAAGATGAAACTGTGCTTAAAGTAAAACACCTTTGAGCTTTTCAACTCGTTTTATGTATATAACTTTACTTAAAGTAAAACACCTTTGAGATTTTCAACTCGTTTTATGTATATAACTTTACTTAAAGTATAACACCTTTGAGCTTTTCAACTCGTTTTACATATATAACTTTACTTAAAGTAAAACACCTTTGAGCTTTTCAACTCGTTTTATGTATATAACTTTACTTAAAGTAAAACACCTTTGAGCTTTTCAACTCGTTTTATGTATATAACTTTACTTAAAGTAAAACACCTTTGAGCTTTTCAACTCGTTTTATGTATATAACTTTACTTAAAGTAAAACACCTTTGAGCTTTTCAACTCGTTTTATGTATATAACTTTACTTAAAGTAAAACATCTTTGAGCTTTTCAACACGTTTTATGTATATAACTTTACTTAAAGTAAAGCGTCTATGTATTAGCCAGAAAGTTTAGATACTCTAGTTCATCAATTTCAATTTCACTATCTGAGTCATCAATAAAGCTACTCTCATAACTATCATTTGAACACAAACTATTAGTATCATAACTATCTTCAGATCCTAGACTCTCAGTATAATAACTCTCAGAGTATTGACTGTTAATATCACTCATTTACATACCATTAAACTTCCATCAATATCTATATATTTTCTTTCATTAGAACTAATAACCACAATATTTTTTACATTAAATGTTATTTTCAAATAATCTCTAATAATCAGAGTACGGAATGATAGTTCACCACTAATATTCATATTATTAATTTCACCCACATCTTTGGGTCTATTATAGAATATACAAATGTTTCCTCTAGAATCGTTGATGGTCTTATCATTCATTTTCAAAGCTTCTTTATCAATGACCTTTTCAAGCTTTGAGTAAATTGTTAGTAGTAGTGGAGAAACTTTTGTCAAATTTACTTTAATAGAGTTATTAATTAACATAGCTTGTCCCGTAAATTTAATAAAAGGACACATGTTATTCTCCATTATGGGTTTAATCCAAAAATTTCCATATTTATCTTTGTTCAATTTAACATCTTTGACATATTTTTCTATATCTTCCACCGAAGTAGAGATTGATTGAAATTTGTCTTTTGTGTTTTACTTTAAGCACAGTTTCATCTTTAAAAAAGCCTCTAAAAAAGGCACTTTGTTTTAAGTATAATTTTACTTTATAAATATGATAAATTCTGAAGGATATTTAGAATTTCCAGACTCTCCATATGATCAATTAGAAATCTGCCACCATTGTGGTAGAATAGGGCTTAATAATGAGGGTTCATATAAACAATGTATTTTCTGTGATTTAATTTTAATTAATGATAATAAAAAATATAGAAAAATATATCACTCTTTTAAATTAGAACCAAAAATGAATTACTTTACAAGATTAATAAGAGAGATGAATGTTAAGTATTATGGTGATAATACACCATTTCTTACAAGGGAAGAGACTATTTGTATTGAGGAAATGTATAAGGGTTTAATGATATTTATTATTCAAAATAATTTTAATGGAAATGTTAATACAAGATACTATATAAACAAAATAATGGATTATTTTGAAATTAAACCTGAACTCAGGATAAAATATAGAGTTTCTCAAAAAACTCAAAAAAAGTTAGATGACTTGTTTTCCAAATATATAAATGAATGATTTTTTACCCGTTTGGGAAAATAAGATAAAATTTAATAACCATAAAAATCTTCCAAATTCATTGAGATGTCTAATAGTCGGTTCAAGCGGATGTGGAAAAACCTGTTTACTTTTAAAGATGCTCCTTAGTCCTAATTTTTTAGATTATGATAATTTAATAATTTTTACAAAGTCAAGTTTTCAACCCGAGTATCAACTACTCTCACAGGGTTTTAATGCGGGTCTTAAAAAGGAAGACATTATCGGTTTATTTAAACTTCAAAACAAACTAAATGATTATAATATTGATGATATAATACAATTATTTTGTGATACACAGAAATCAAAATCAAAACCAAAACCCATAACTTGTATTCTCAGTGATAATACGGATGATATACCTTCACCTCAAGATTTAGATAAATCAAAAAAGAACCTCGTTATCTTTGATGATTGTGTTAATGAGAGAAACCAAACAGTAATGGATAGCTACTATACAAGAGGGAGACATTCTTCTTGTAATTGTATTTATCTTAGTCAGTCATATTTTCAACTCCCTCGGCGCTCAATAAGAAACAATGCTAATACTTTTATTTTATTAAAGTTAAATTCAATAGATACAAATAATTTTTGGAGAGATAATTGTTCTACATTATGTAGTAAGAAGGAATTTGAAAATAATATGAAACACACGATTGGAAAATATAAATATATTGTTGTGAAACAAGATGAGATACTAAATGATATTTTTCAATAAATAAATACAGAAAATGAATACCGAAGAAAGAGTAAGAAAGTTTAAAGAACATCAAGAGTTGGTTTCAAAAGTTGTAAAGCAACAGGAAGACATAAAGAAGAAAAGGAGACAGAAACTAACTGGTGAAGAAGCCTTTGAAAGAAAAGAAGAGAAATTTTTTAAACCACTTTTAAAAACTCAACAAACGATTTCACCTACAGTTCCCACGGTAGAATTTACTCCGAAAAAATTTCAAATGCTCAAAGATTTTAGTCAAATGACAGAGCAAGAACTTGGAGAATTAGAATATGATGATGAAGGATTATTTCGGCATCTTGAGAAGGTAAATAAACTTTCCAATTATATTGTAGAAGCTCTTCAAAACAATGAATATTTGAAGGGTTCAAAAACCAGAGCAGGTCTCATTCCAACAGAAGAACCAGCACAGTTCCATCTTGTGAAAGAAAAGTTATTGATATTTAATGATAAATTGGTGTTCTTAAGTTCTGACCAACCAAATGTTGAATTAACCCCAAGATTAATGTTTCTTCTAACAAAAGATGGACATGCTAATTCACCTTATTTTGATGAACCGCTTGATATGGAAAGAGAGGAAGATAGAGAGTATATTGAGTTGCTAAACGCACTTGATTATGGAGTTTCTGTTGCTGGTAAAAGTAAGAAGAATGAGAAGGAGAAACATATTATTGATGCTTTAAGTAAGCTTGGTTCGGGTGTTAGTTTTCTTCCAAATGACCCATCACAATTAGTTAATAGGTTATTATTGTTGTTAGGTAGTAAGAAGGCTGGAAACAACAATTGTTTTAATGAAGCATCCGCCATTTTAGATCAGTTGATGAATATGAAAATAATTAATAAATGTCAATACAAAGATATTTTATTAGATATTAAATAAGATGAGAAGCACAATTCTTAGTTTTAATTTCACAACGAGTGATTACACAGCTTCATTCCCTTACCCACTACAACTTGACCCCACAAAAGAATATGAGGCTTCTTTGTTGTCAATGGAGACTTAGAATACCCTTTTTAATATCACAGAGAAAAACAACAAGTTTAGTTATAATCCAGGAAGTGGATATAAAACTATAACCGTTTCACCCGGTGCTTAAGAGATTTCTCAAATATCTTCAGAAGTCTCTCGCCTTATGAAAGAAAAAGGTGATGAACCAAAAAATATTGTAATAGATATTCAAAAACACACTTCAAAATGAACTATTAAACTTAAAAATAATTATAAAGTTGATTTCACGATTGAAAATTCGTTCAGAGAGCTATTGGGTTTCTCTTCTAAAAAGATTGAAACTAACGGGACGTCTTACAGTGATAATGTCATTCAAATATCCTCTGGTATAAATTCAGTATTAATTCATTGTGATTTGATTGATGGTGCTTATAACGATGGAATAAGAACAAATACAATATTTTCATTCAGTGCATACTCAACCCCGATTGGTTATAAATTTAATATGGAACCAAAAAATCTTGTCTATTTACCTGTGTCAGGAAAAACCATATACAGAGTAAATTTTAGGATAACCGACCAAGATAATCGTATGATATCCTTTAATGATGAAATTATATCCATCAGAATTCACCTACACTAGGGCATGCCCGTACTATATATATATCTAAAATTATATCCCCCCCCCCTCTATTTACATGAAATGGTTTGGTCCATTCGCAAAGCCAAAGCGAACGGCTTGCGAGTACGGTGACAATCCCCCCCCTCTATTTACATGAAATGGTTTGGTCCAAAGCGAACGGCTTCCGAGTACGGTGACAATCCCCCCCCCTCTATTTACATGAAATGGTTTGGTCCAAAGCGAACGGCTTGCGGAGTTTGGTAAAGAAATCGCCATAGCTCGGTAACTACTTCTCCGATTAATATGAAACCTTGAAAAGGCACATCCTCGGGTCCCCAGCAATATATCTGGCAAGTTTCAAGTATATCGAACCCGTGGTTGTCGAGAAACAGCGGTCACAGACACACAGACACACAGACATACACACAGAGATTACTGGAATTATAGATAGATGAAGTTTTTCAATAAATAAATAAAGGTTATTGTGAGAAAACACGAGTTGGGAAAATATAAAATAATTACAGGGGATGGGATGTTCCTTTCACCATATTATAAGGGTGAAGGTATGTTTCTTGGTAGAGGATACTATAAACCAAAGAGACAACGGGGTGTGGGACATCAATTTAGAAATAAAGGAGATGGGATAATTGATACTCTAATGGGTATTGGTTCAACCATCCTTAAACATAAAGACCTAATTGGTTCAACTGCTTCAGCCGTGGGCTCAGTTGCGGGTGCTATAAAGAGTATAAAAGATGCTCAAAAGGAGTCTCATAAATTACAAGCAATCAAAGAAATTAAAAAAGGTAAAACTCAACTATCTTCACAAGAACGACAAAAAATCATTAAAATACTTGGGTCAGGGTTTCAACGATTTTAATGCTATATAAATACAAGTATGGAAGCGATTGATAGTATCTATGATTTGGATGATACGATTATCATTTCAAACTCTACTAACAAGGAAGACTATTTTAAGATAAATGCTATAACAGGAACAGACTGGAATTCAAACGGAACAAAAAGTTTTGAAATAAATAATCAACAAACTTACTTGAATATAGCTGATAGTTTCTTGCTGTGTAAATTTAAATTCACTAAGGCTGCGAATAATACTAATGCTACACTCGTAAATGATTTCTTCTGGAAAATGTTTGATAGTGTCCGCCTGTATATTGGAACACAAGAGGTTGAAGTGGTTGATTATGTCTCTGCTATATCTGAAATGATGAAATTTACACTATATTCGTTTAGTGATAGAATGGGTAAGGGAGCTGTTGAAGGTTTTATTCCTGATATGTCAACGGGAACAAATGCTGACCCTGGTTATAGTCAAAGGAAGTCAATGTATAATGATGATACAAAAGCAGAGAATAGTTTTACCGTAGCAGTACCTCTGAAAGGTATATTTGGATTTTGTGATTATGATAAAGTTTTGTATGGTCTTAAAATTAGATTTCAACGACAAAGGAATGATAATGTAAATAGGTTGCTTTTTGGGGTTGAAAATGCTTTTGGCGACAATAATAAATTTGTTATTAATGATTTGTGTTGGTATATTAGTGAATATACTCCTAATCTTAAAACGGAAGAGATGTTAAATAGAAGACTTAACTCAAAGAAACCGCTAAATGTATCATACCTTAAAATAAGATGTCAACATGTTAAACTGGAACACACTACCTACACTTGGAATTTGGGTGTTCTTGAAGGAAAGCCACGATACCTATGGCTCATTTTTAAGAAACCAGATGGAGAGGAGGGTACTGATAAGAATAATGCGCTGAGTGATAATGCTAAGGTGAAACAACTTCGGGTTTCTCTTGATGGAACATTTTATCCGCGAGATAGATTGGAAATTGATTGGGAAAAAAAAGATTATGCGGAAGCCTACAAGTCTTACCAAAAGGTGTGTGAAAGCAACGGTAATAATGAACCTATTTTGGATATGGTTGCGTTTCAAAAACTTTATACCATCTACGCAATTGACCTGAGTTCTCAAAAGGAAACTATAAAGTCTAATAGAGTGGATACTTCTCTATACATTGAAAGAGGAGAGAATGAAGAAGTTGATGCTTATTGTTTGCTTTTGGAGGAAACAGAATTACAGATTAATACAGATAATGGTGTTATGATTAATATCACATAGGTTTTTTCTCATAAATAAATGAGTAGGAAAGAACTAGTATATGTTAATCAAATCAATCTTAATAAATTAACATCTTGTATTCAAAATCAAAAGCCTTGTATTATTAACGTTAATACAATTCAAAGAAAAGGAGCAGTAAGAATTGATGTTTTACTCACAAGAGAGCAGGTAAAAACACTAAATGATGCTGGTTCACTTAAAATTAAAATGACAAAACCTATGTTAAAGAAATATTCAATACAAGAGGGAGGATTTCTCCCGTTTCTAATTCCTTTATTTGCTGGTTTAAGTGCGGCGGGAGCATTGACTGGTGGTATTTCAGCAGCGGTAAAAACTGCTAACGAAAGGAAGGCACAACTAAAAGCTCAAAAAGAATTGGAAAGACATAACAAGGAGTTGGAGAAACAAATTAGTGGAAGTGGTGTAATTGTGGATTTTGCTCAAAAACTTGAAAGTCTACCTGATAAAGCTAGATTGTTAGTTGGAGATATGCTTTCCTCTATCGCTCAAGCGGGTGTTAAACTAACTAAAAGGGGTAATGGGTTATATCTTTCTCATAAATAAATGGATAAATGGTTTAAACAATTTGGAAAGAATACAACGTCAAATATAGAACTTACTAAATATTGTAAAAAACTAAAAATTGATAATGTGGTTATTTGTATGAGAGATGAATTTAAAAAGTTGTCCAAGAATACAATGAATATTATTATGAATTTAGACACACAGAATGGTTCTCATTGGGTTTGTATTCATAATAGTCAGGATAAATATTATTTTGATAGTTATGGTATGCCACCGCCTGTTGAAGTAATACAATTCTTACAGAATGGTGTTTATCAAACATTTCAAGTTCAAGAAATTAATTCTAAATGTTGTGGTCAATTATGTTTATATGTATTATTTCAACTCAACAATAATGAAAATTTTCATGATATCATTTTAAATCTAATATAAATGACTTATGTTGGAAAAGATGGTTCTATCTTTGGAAAATCCTCTCAGGATATTGATTTATCAAATTATTATACAAAGGCACAGGCTGAACGACAAAAATATAGTATAAGTAAAAATATTAATATGAAGAATACTTATAAATTAATCAATTATCCAAACCCGACAGATACGAATGACTTAATTAGATTTAGTGATTTATCACAATATATATTTTTAAAGAAAACAGCACGTTTTGTTAAACAAGTAAAATTTACAACCACAACACCCGGTTATACTGACCATACACCTTTCCTCATTCAATTTAACTATCTGCTTACAATTGAATTTTATAAAGAAGGACATATAGTTAATATGCGAATCAATAAATGGGGGGTATGATATGCCTGATTTAGGGTATAATTGGTATTTTTCAATAAACTTAGAAGACCTACATGATTTGAATCAGTCTCGTAAAGAAGAATATTATCCGCTTGGTGAGGATAAGGATTTATGTGGAAGTACAATTAGTAAACAACAAATACATGGTTTTAAGAAAAGAAAAATATATGATAGTATAGCGATGGTTAACATGACAAAGAAGGAAGGTAATGAGATAAGGATAGAAAGCCGAGGAATACAAACCGATTTGGTAGTGGGAAGATGGGGTGGTATTACCTGTTATAATATTAATCTCACATATATTTCTGATACATAAATGGCAGGAAAAAGACAAGAGAATTATAATTTTTGTATTCAGGGATACCTACAAGAAAAGGGTGCTCGGTATTACATACCTTATGATTTGGAGCATATACATGGAAATTTTGTCATTAAAAAGTGGCCTTATACTGATATTGCTAAACCCACAAATAGAGACTTGTTTAAAATATTAAATAAAAATGAACTTCTCAAAGTTATGAAATATAAAACTCTTTTAGAAATCGTCATCAATTCTTATTGGTATCCTATTATGAGAAAAATAATTATAGATACAAGAATATCTCAAAATCCAGATGAGTATATGTATAATATTCTTTGGGGCTCAAGCTCAAGGGTAGCAAGGGATGAGGAAGGAGTTGAAGAAGAGAAGGAGGAAGGAGTTGAAGAAGAGAAGGAAGAAAGAGAGAAGGAGGAGAAGGAGGAAAGGGAGAAGGAGGAGAGGGAGAAAAAGGAGAAGGAGGAGAAGGATGAAAGGGAGAAAAAGGAGAAGGAGAGGGAGGAAAGGGAGAAAAAGGAGGAGGAGGAGAGGGAGGAAAGAGAGAGGGGGGGAAAATATAAAAATATGACCATTCCTGAGATTAATGAAAGATTGAAGTTATTACGACAAATAAATCAATCTCAACGCACCGAAGAGGAACATAAAGAACTAATGACTCTTATGAAGATATTGGTTTTTAAATTTGCTATAATAAATTCAGAGAGCAGATATACAACATATAGTTGATGATGTTGGTGTTATTGACTTTAGTTAGTTTTATTTGTAAATAAATGGAGGAGAGAGTGAAGGCATTCCTAAGGATTCTTTATGTTTTAAAAATCAAGATAGAAATGTATATGTTGAAAACCCAAAAGGCTTTGGCACTATGTAGGACTTTTTCTCATAAATAAATATGAGTTATTGTCTCAAATGTAAAAAGAAAACTAAATCTAAAAATATCTCCTTTGTTAAAGCTAAAAATAATAGAGTTTATCAAAAAGGAATATGTCAAGTGTGTGGCTCTAAAAAGTGCCAATTCATCTCTCCTAAAAGTGGAGGAGACATACAAAAGTTTTTGTCAGGAAGTAAATTTACAACAACTGGAATTCCAGGGGAACTACATCTACCTGGATATTCTTTCTGTGGTCCTGGAACAAACCTGGATAAAAGATTAGATGAGGCTGACAATCCTAAACCTTGGTCTAAACCTACAAATAGGGTTGACGAAGTGTGTATGAAGCATGATATTGCTTATGGGAAAACCACTACGTTGACTGAAAAACATAAAGCCGACAGAGAAATGTTGTATAATTTGTCTTTGATACAAAATCCAACGTTGAGAGAGAAGGTTGATAGGTTTATTGTGAGAAATTTGATAAATGCTAAATTGAAACTTGGCCTTGGTTATTCACCCTCAAAAAACTATTAGGCTCTAATGATGTCATCAAGACTGAGGAGCTTTTGGCTGATGAATTACATAAACCTATAATCACAAAGTTTAAAAGAAGGAAAGTTTATTCTAAATACACCGACCACATATGGTCCGCTGATTTAATCGAACTAAAAAATGATAAGGGATACAAGTATGCTTCAACCGTTATTGATTTGAGGAGTAGATTTGCTTGGGTTGTTCCTTTGAAAAACAAGAGAGGTTATACTCTGATGTTAGCCTTCCAACAGATATTTAATAAAAGTAAAAGAAAACCAAAGAAACTGTGGACCGATGAGGGAACAGAGTTCTATAACAAAATATTTATTAAATTTCTTAAGGGGGAGGGTATTAAATTATACAGCACCTTTAATGAAGGAAAAGCAGTTGTTATTGAGCGTTTTAATCGTACTTTAAAAGAGAAATTATATAAAAAATTCACACAACTCGGTTCCCAAAAATGGGTGTATTTTATTCAGGATATTGTAGATAATTACAATAATACAGTTCATTCATCAACAAAATCAAAACCATCAGAAACATTTACAAAATTAGAATATGAAAAGGAGATTAATTTGAGAAAGCCCAAGTTCAAAGTTGGTGATATTGTAAGAATATACAGATGGAAAAGTCATTTTGAGAAAGGTTATACAAAGAGATGGACTAATGAATTATTCAAAATCGTTGTTGTAATGGATACTATGCCTTGGACTTACAAATTATATGATATGAATTTTGAAGAAATCTTGGGTTCATTTTACTCACAAGAATTACAAAAAACAAAACTGATAATTCATCAAACAACAACCATCCATACTTTCATCCATCCAGATTAGCTAATTTAATTAGTAGTAATAAAAAAAATTAAATAAATAAATAAAAATCATAAGCCACACCCACACAGACCCCACCCACAAACCCCGCCCGCACAGACCACACCCACACAGACCACACCCACACAGACCACACCCACACAGACCACACCCACACAGACCACACCCATCATCCCCCACCCCTGTGCGCCCCCACCCTTGATCCCCCCTCATCCCACCCCCACCTTCCCCACACACACAAGGGGAGGGGAGGGGTGGGATGAGGGGGGATCAAGGGTGGGGGGCGCATCTTCTCATCTTTTTTCCCTTTATTCTCTTTTTGTAATTAAGATTTAAATAATTCTGGACAAAGCGAATAAAATCAAAATTATGAAATAACATTAAAAACATAAAAATTATAATAAAACATTTTTCACGAAGTATAAATTCAGTTTCTTCCATAAATTCAGTTTCTTCCAAGGTATAATATCCTCTTGTCTCCCATGTTGGCTTCACAAATTTCTTTTGTGTCTGCAAGGCACAAAAGGGATTTTAAATTAAAATCACCAAACACAGTATTTGCCTGCCGTGCCATCCCAAACCACATGAGGGCAGTCTAGGACCATAAATGAGAAACTCCATTTATACTACACACATTGTAAGATGAAAATTTTAAACTCACATGGCCAGGGAATGAGTTGACACTCCTCCCAACTATCATCTCTGCTATTGATCTATCATCATCCTTCGGAACTCCAGGTAATTCTGTAAGGGGTTCATTCAGATCCTCCCTTTGTTGGTGATAATCATTGGTTTCATCGTCAAAGTTCATGTTGTTTGGTTGGCTTTTAATGCTGAAATAAAACAAACAGTTGACATTTAAATACCAACTCACTGGTGATATCAAAATCGCAAGACAGTATCCAAGTATCAACCAAACCGTTTAATAACACACATACACACAGTATCAAAGTTTGTGAAGAATTAATCAAATATCTTACCTCAAATCCCAGGTCTTTATGAAGTCATCGATCTCATCTATTGTCTCTGCTATTGATCTATCATCATCCTTCGGAACTCCAGGTAATTCTGTAAGGGGTTCATTCAGATCCTCCCTTTGTTGGTGAGAGAGGCTGTTCAAACATTCAACCATCTCATTATGAAGACCCCTCTGAACTTCAGTGAATTCTTTAAGCGTTTCATTGAAATCCTTCCTTTGTTGGTGAAAATAAATGACTTCATTTTCAACATCAATCACCAGGTTTGATTTATTTTGTGTCTGCAAGGCACAAAAGGGATTTTAAATAAAAAATCACCAAACACAGTATTTGCCTGCCGTGCCATCCCAAACCACATGAGGGCAGTCTAGGACCATAAATGAGAAACTCCATTTATACTACACACATTGTAAGATGAAAATTTTAAACTCACATGACCAGGAAATTGGTTGACACTCCGGTCGTCGAAGTTGTGAAATCCCTGGGTTTCATCAAACTTCATGTTGCTTGGTTGGTTTTTCATGCTGGAATAAAACAAACAGTTGACATTTAAATACCAACTCACTGGTGATATCAAAATCGCAAGACAGTATCCAAGTATCAACCAAACCGTTTAATAACACACATACACACAGTATCAAAGTTTGTGAAGAATTAATCATATATCTTACCTCAAATCCCAGGTCTTTATGAAGTCATCGATCTCATCTATTGTCTCTGCTATTGATCTATCATCATCCTTCGGAACACCAGGTAATTCTGTAAGGGGTTTATTCAGATCCTCCCTTTGTTGGTGAGAGAGGCTGTTCAAACATTCAACCATCTCATTATGAAGACCCCTCCGAACTTCAGTGAATTCTTTAAGCGTTTCATTGAAATCCTTCCTTTGTTGGTGAAAATAAATGACTTCATTTTCAACATCAATCACCAGGTTTGATTTCTTTTGTGTCTGCAAGGCACAAAAGGGATTTTAAATTAGAAATCACCAAACACAGTATTTGCCTGCCGTGCCATCCCAAACCACATGAGGGCAGTCTAGGACCATAAATGAGAAACTCCATTTATACTACACACATTGTAAGATGAAAATTTTAAACTCACATGACCAGGAAATTGGTTGACACTCCGGTCGTCGAAGTTGTGAAATCCCTGGGTTTCATCAAACTTCATGTTGCTTGGTTGGTTTTTCATGCTGGAATAAAACAAACAGTTGACATTTAAATACCAACTCACTGGTGATATCAAAATCACAAGACAGTATCCAAGTATCAACCAAACCGTTTAATAACACACATACACACAGTATCAAAGTTTGTGAAGAATTAATCATATATCTTACCTCAAATCCCAGGTCTTTATGAAGTCATCGATCTCATCTATTGTCTCTGCTATTGATCTATCATCATCCTTCGGAACTCCAGGTAATTCTGTAAGGGGTTCATTCAGATCCTCCCTTTGTTGGTGAGAGAGGCTGTTCAAACATTCAACCATCTCATTATGAAGACCCCTCCGAACTTCAGTGAATTCTTTAAGCGTTTCATTGAAATCCTTCCTTTGTTGGTGAAAATAAATGACTTCATTTTCAACATCAATCACCAGGTTTGATTTCTTTTGTGTCTGCAAGGCACAAAAGGGATTTTAAATTAAAAATCACCAAACACAGTATTTGCCTGCCGTGCCATCCCAAACCACATGAGGGCAGTCTAGGACCATAAATGAGAAACTCCATTTATACTACACACATTGTAAGATGAAAATTTTAAACTCACATGACCAGGAAATTGGTTGACACTCCGGTCGTCGAAGTTGTGAAATCCCTGGGTTTCATCAAACTTCATGTTGCTTGGTTGGTTTTTCATGCTGGAATAAAACAAACAGTTAGTTAAAGGAAATAACACACAGCTCACTTTGCCACACAGCTCCTTTAACACACAGTTATTCAACCACCAACTTTGATTAAAAGGAGAAAATTAATGGATTGAAGTTTGTGAATAATTAATTATATCTCTTACCTCTCGCATAGAATTTCAAACAAGGTGTTTAATTCGTTGTCAGTCATTGGTTCTGTTGTTGATACAACCTTGGAGAATATTAACGGGTGAGAGAGGCTTTCTAAACACTCAACCATCTCATTATGAAGACCCCTCTGAACTTCAGTGAATTCTGTAAGCGTTTCATTCAACTCCTTCCTTTGTTGGTGAAAATAAATGACTTCATTTTCAACATCAATCACCAGGTTTGATAAAGATATACTGTAAAAGAGAAAAAACAATAATTATTGAGAGGCTGTTAATGATGTTCCATACAAGACAATGAATAATTAATCGTGAGAACAAAAAAACTTACCTGTCTTCTGATAAAGCTTCATCCTCCATCCTCCAGAGAAACATAACGTGTGTTTAAAAAAGCAAGGTGTGGTTAGAGCCTTTACAGGCAAGGCTGAGTCATTGGCAAGGCTGTCATTTCCTGTGCCACGTTGGCAACTGGCTCAACAAAAGATGATGCAATGTTTCGCCATAAATGATAGAACCAAGTATGAGCCAGACTAAAGAGTGGAGGTGAGAAGGATTATAGATTCATAAAGGGAAAAAATCATAGGTTCATAAGGTGAGAAGGATTATAGGTTCATAAGGTGAGAAGGTTTATAGATTCATAAGGCTAGAAGGATTATAGGTTCATAAGGTGAGAAGGATTATAGGTTCATAGAGGGAGAAATAGAGGTGTTTATGATTTTTGAAAAAGACAAGGGGGTAAATGACATTAGATAGGGATTTCCCATGTTAAACGGAGGTGTCCCAGAAGCAACATTTATCACCTACTACCATTGTGCGCCCGAACCTCTCGCAACCACAGCTGTCTGCATCGATGCACCACATTATGGACCACATGTCTGTGGCTGAGCACCACTGATGGACCCCATGGGTTGGGGCATGGCCCCTCTGCTGGAACCGGCCCTGAAGGCCCGAAATCTTGCTGGCGGACCTTGGCCACAGGGCACCGATGCCCCACAGGTGAACCACACTAGTCGGCCCTGTGGGCCATAAATAAATAAAAATGGACACGTTGGGTGCATTTTTTAATCCAAATAGGCCGCCAGCAAAGAAGATGACAACATCTGGAAGATAGTAATAGCCAGCAGAGGGAGCCGAAGAGCAAGAGACCACCAGCAGGGTTAGGGGTTGTTGGTTTATTTTTTATTGATGAACAATGGTGGCTGTGCACCGATTGGTGCTTGAGGGTGCGTTGGTGCATTTTGGGTGCTTTCATGGTGCGTCAATGCAGAGCAGACTGTTCCCCCCTCCCCAACCCCCCCCCCCCAGAAAGAACAATCACAGGTCCTGGGTTGCGTTTTGTAAATAAAGTAGCGTCAATTGTAAATAATGCTCCCCACCATCAATGTATAGTTTGAAGACCATTCCGCAATTCGGTTAGCTGTGTGCGTGATTCTGTTAGGCAGGGTGCAATGGAGCAGCGGGACATATTTATTTACGTTTTAAAACTGTCGCACTCAGGGTCAGGTTAAAAGTAGAGGGAACTACACCTACGTGCCACACTAAAAGTTAAGGTAAGAGGCCCGGGACGTGCCTAAGAGGAGGAGGGTACAGTGTTGTGGATATGAGGATTGTGTTTTTTTTATTGTGTTCTTATTGTATAGTAAATTGTTGTTGAAATATCGCCCTCCTTGCTCCAGTGTTGTATAAAGATCAAAGGGCATTCCCGTAGTTAGTTCCATAAAACATACATGAAGGTATTGAAGGACACCATAATATCCCTGTTCAGTAGTTTATTTCCTTATTCTGTGTATTAGGTTAAGGCTTTGTCTTCCATTAATTGCAATACTCCATTGCACCAAGTGAAATAAGAAAGATCCCCTTTCATTCCCATTCCCAAAACCTCCATTTCCAACTGCGTCATTGCCAAGCCTCAATTGCCACCTGCACTGGGCAGTTTGTCAGGTTTGCTACAGCTGTGGGTTGTTGATTTCGCCTCAAAACCACCATTAGCCACGAGGTAAGGTCGGGGAAGAAGGGCGTGCCCGCCCATCGTCATCAAGGGTGGAGTCAGAGGGCCTGTGCCCACCAATCAGGGCCGAAGCGAGCTCACCGGGGGGGCGTGTCCTGAAGGCCGGCGGCTTGAACGCCTGAGGCGCTATAAAAGCGCGCGCGCAAGAGCCGAGTGCGTGGTTGGACCAAACGAGAGACGTGCAAAGAAAGGCACGTCAGAACGTTGGTTGGTGGTTGGTGGCGGAAAGAGAGTTGGTTACAAAAGAGAGTGGGAGAAGTAAAGAGAAGTGAGGTGGAGTGAGGCAGAGTAAAGCCAAGAAAGACAGCAAGCCTTGTGAGGGTTGAGTTGAGGAGCAGCACAAAAAGGGATACCAAGAGTTGCGTCGACGCCACCGAGGTTTTCCCGCCAAGAACGCGAGGAGTCGGAGCTGTCACCTCCAGCCCTGCCATTTGCAGGGACCTGACCCTTCCTCCCCCTCCAGCCATCCACCTCCTGCCATTCCTATCATCATCCCCCGTGTAAGTGTGTTCGTAGTCTGTCTTTTGTCTTGTCCCTGGGTATAAGTAAGCTTGTATAAGTTAATATTTGCACTGTGTCACCTGCTTTTTCCATTTTCCCTGTATATAACCTTGACTGCCCCTTTTGCTTAGTGTGTGTAGATAATAAATCCTGTTACTCTTCTGTACGTCTTCTTCTTCTTCCTCTTTACATTCGGTCGCTTTATAGGTTTCCCCATTGAATATCTGTGGCGAGATTCGGCCAACGTTCAGGAATCGGGTTAGTCGGGGTAACTGTTAGGGCCGCGGTGCCATCCGCTCGGCCAAACAACATCTTGTCCGTGGTCCGTAACAATATATATATATACATACATATATATATATATACATATTATATATATATACATATTATATATATATACATATTATATATATATACATATATATACATATATACATATATATATACATATATATATATACATATATATATATATACATATATATATATACATATATATATATATACATATATATATATATATACATATATATACATATACATATATATATATACATATATATATATACATATATATATATATACATATATATACATATACATATACATATATATACATATACATATATATATATATATATACATATATATATATATAGATATATATATATAGATACATACAGTGGGGAGAACAAGTATTTGATACACTGCCGATTTTGCAGGTTTTCCCACTTATAAAGCACGTAAAGGTCTGTAATTTTTATCATAGGTACACTTCAACTGTGGAAGACGGAATCTAAAACAAAAATCCTGAAAATCACATTGTATGATTTTTAAGTAATTAATTTGCATTTTATTGCATGAAATAAGTATTTGATCACCTACCAACCAGTAAGAATTCAGGCTCTCACAGACCTGTTAGTTTTTTCTTTAAGAAGCCCTCCCATTCTCCACTCATTACCTGTATTAACTGCACCTGTTTGAACTCGTTATCTGCATAAAAGACGTCTCCAGACCGTCTCCGACCACAAAGACCGCAAAGACCGACCGCAAAGCCGTCTCCAGACCTGTCCACACTCAATCAATCAGACTCCAACCTCTCCACAATGGGCAAGACCAGAGAGCTGTCTAAGGACATCAGGGACAAATTTGTAGACTTGCACAAGGCTGGGATGGGCTACAGGACAATAGGCAAGCAGCTTGGTGAGAAGGCAACAACTGTTGGCGCAATTATTAGAAAATGGAAGAAGTTCAAGATGACAGTCAATCTCCCTCGGTCTGGGGCTCCATGCAAGATCTCACCTCGTGGAGCCTCAATGATCATGAGAAAGGTGAGGGATCAGCCCAGAACTACACGGCAGGACCTGGTCAATGACCTGAAGAGAGCTGGGACCACAGTATCAAAGAAAACCATAAGTAACACACTACGCCGTCATGGATTAAAATCCTGCAGCGCACGCAAGGTCCCTCTGCTCAAGCCAGCGCATGTCCAGGCCCGTCTGAAGTTTGCCAATGACCATCTGGATGATCCAGAGGAGGAATGGGAGAAGGTCATGTGGTCTGATGAGACCAAAATAGAGCTTTTTGGTTTAAACTCCACTCGCCGTGTTTGGAGGAAGAAGAAGGATGAGTACAACCCCAAGAACACCATCCCAACCGTGAAGCATGGAGGTGGAAACATCATTCTTTGGGGATGCTTTTCTGCAAAGGGGACAGGACGACTGCACCGTATTGAGGGGAGGATGGATGGGGCCATGTATCGCGAGATCTTGGCCAACAATCTCCTTCCCTCAATAAGAGCATTGAAGATGGGGCGTGGCTGGGTCTTCCAGCATGACAACGACCCGAAACACACAGCCAGGGCAACTAAGGAGTGGCTCCGTACGAAGCATCTCAAGGTCCTGGAGTGGCCTAGCCAGTCTCCAGACCTGAACCCAATAGAAAATCTTTGGAGGGAGCTGAAAGTCTGTGTTGCGCAGCGACAGCCCCGAAACCTGAAGGATCTGGTGAAGATCTGTATGGAGGAGTGGGCCAAAATCCCTGCTGCAGTGTGTGCAAACCTGGTTAAGAACTACAGGAAACGTCTGATCTCTGTAATTGCAAACAAAGGTTTCTGTACCAAATATTAAGTTCTGTTTTTCTGATGTATCAAATACTTATTTCATGCAATAAAATGCAAATTAATTACTTAAAAATCATACAATGTGATTTTCAGGATTTTTGTTTTAGATTCCGTCTTCCACAGTTGAAGTGTACCTATGATAAAAATTACAGACCTTGACGTGCTTTGTAAGTGGGAAAACCTGCAAAATCGGCAGTGTATCAAATACTTGTTCTCCCCACTGTATATATATACATATATATAGATACATATATATATATACATACATATATATAGATATATATATATATACATATATATAGATATATATATATATATACATATATATAGATATATATATATATACTGTTACAGACGCGGTGGTGGATGTTAGTTTACCGAGCGGTTTGGTATGACCACGTCTGCACAAGTTACCCGATTATGCTCGAACGTTGACTAATCGCGCTACGCTAGATCAATTGAGGAAAGGACACACGGCTGGATTAAAAAGGACACGACACCAGGGATACGGTTCTCAAGGCCCCCGGAGGAGGTTATATTAAGGCGGAAGGTTAGATTACAACTACAAGAGGGACATCATAGAAAGACGAGCACTTAGACACACTCTTATATTAACCCCAACAGACGACAGATAAACGGGACAAAAGGCTGACTCACACGGGGATTGATGGCAAGGAAAGGCAGGCAGTCGATGGCTCAAGGTGCACTCTTGGCTCAAGGCAGAATCGACTCGGTCCGGTCCAGAGATGCAGGGAGGTCACAGCGCTCGGAAGGCGACGTTCTTTCTCCAAGCTGGGGGCGCATCTCTCGTCACGTCCGGCAAGTGGCTGCGTATATCCGGCGGGGAGTGACACGCCCTCGGCTCGTTAGCTCCGCCCCAGATGGAATCGGCACGTTGCTTCTCATTGGGTGCGTGCGGGGGGGGGGGGGGTTACCGGCTCCGCCCTTGACGAGGGGCTGACAAGGAGCCCCTTCGTGGTAACCCCGTCGGAGCGCATCGTCAATGGCGGCTAACCGAGCCGGTGTGAGGACGCACACTCCTCCGCGCAGCGCCGTTGTTGTAGTTGTTGTTGTAATTGTTGTTGTAGTTGTAGTTGTTGTTGTTGTTGTTGTTGTTTGGGGAAGAAGACGGGAGGAGGCATGGGAAGGTCCTAAACTCACTACTGGTGCCATATAATCACATTCTGGTGCAACGAAGAGTCGGAATTAATGGAAACGAGTCCTTAACTGACATAGACTAAGAATAACTAGCAAGATGTCTGAAAGTTGTCTACGTGAGATGCGGTGGACCTGGGCACGACATTTAATGGGGGAAAGAGGGGAAGGTCGGTTCTACAGAGTGTTGTTTACAGACAATGGGACTAGGGAATGGGGGATTGGGGATAGTTGGGGAGTATTGGGGAAATAGGGGAATATTTACAAGCGGATATGGAGGCCAAATTCCATATTCGCAACATTGCACCCTTCTCTACCCTCGGGGCGTCCCGACCCGATAAATTTTTACCTACTTTAGTGTGGCACGCAATGTAGTTCCCTCTACTATTAACTCTACCCTGAGTGCGACAGTTTTACAGATATTCACAAATGAGTAAATATGTCCCCCTGCGACGTTGCACCCTTCTCCTCACAGAAACACACCCACAGGATAACCGAATCCGGAAAGAATTCGCAAACTAAACATACAGCCGGTAGGGAGCATTATTTACACGACTACGCTGCTATTTACACTACGATCCAGGACCTGTTTCTGGAGGAACACATGCAGATGTTATGCATAGAGAGAGCACGCATGCCAGCATCGATACACCAACCCACGAGTGCTCTGTGGCCTACGGCCTTTAATAATGTGCAGAGCACCCCTTCCAAGCATCAAAAGCACCACCCCATCACACAGTCAGCACCATCCGGTGCACCAATAAAGTGTCTATAAATCATTGTGTGGTGTCGCAGCCGGCCGATGTTCTGCCGCTGGTCTTGCCTTCGTGTGGTGCACTTGGCCTTCTTACTTCTTTCAAAAATAAAGAAAGGCGCCAACCGCGTCCATTTCTTTATTGTGGCCGTCAGGGGGCCAACTATTAGTGGTTCACCTGTATGGCATAGGTGCCACGTTGACCCATAGGTCCATCCATGGGTGGTGCTTGGCCGCAAAAGAGCTGCGGTCCATTGTGGGTGGCCACCAAAATTGCGGTCCATATGGTGTATCGATCCAGGCAGCAAGCAGCGAAAGTGCAGGCCCACAACTGCGTAGCCAGCACCTCTCTCTCTCCTCTCTCTCTGCCCCAAAGCCAGATCCTCGGAGGTGGGAGACAAAAGAAGAAGACAAGTGAGTAAGGTGGTAAGGGCGCAAAAGTGCACGCAATGTAAGGTAATGCACACTGGGGGCACATGGGAACCAGGTGAGACAGGTACGTTCCTACCGTACGCCCCCCCCCCCACCAGGTAACCTACATGGCCCCTCCCTTACCCCTTACTGTATCCACAAAACACAACACTACCCATAAACATCTACTTTACAAATCAAGAAACATCCCTACTGTCTTCCCCGTTCCTCCCATATACCAAATTCGTCTTCTCTCCCTCCTAACCAATCAAATTTGCCATTTTCAACTTTCATCAAAATTTGCCATCTCCAACTCAACATCATAATTTGCCATTACCAATTCATCATCAGTCCCTCCTAGGGAGGGAGAGATGGAATCACCCCAATGTCTCATCCACGTCGTGATGCGTCTCACAAATCCTCACAGCAATTCTCATCTCTGCAACACAAACAAAGAAAACACAGGTGTGGAGTCATCATCATCACCACAGGTAAGTGGCTGCGTATGGTGCGACAGGTTCATCAATCCTAACTATCTCCTAAATTACTTTAACCACTTTACACTACCCGGGGTCTTTCTCCGGCCAAACCATTGGCCCTCTTACACTATGGGTTCTAAAAACCAATTCCCATTGGCCAAACTGTGGTGCTTTTCAATTTGGGGTCTCACTCCCCCGATTCATCTCCCGGTGCCCTCGCACAATTTCTGGGCCGCGACGTGTACCTCTCCCAGTGGGTCTACCCACCTGCACACCTCCACCACTGCAGTTGCCTCCGAGCTTACCTGCTCCTTACCCTAACCTAACTACCTGGGGAAGGCCCTCTGGCGCTCTCCCCACTCGGTGCCCTCTCTGGCACTGGGCTGCCCGATCCACACCCGGGATCCTCAGGCACCCACTCACAACTACCGGCTCCCAGAGCCCACCTGCGGCCTCACCTGGCCGACATCCTCACAGTGGTGGAGTGCCCAACCAACTACACACACTAACAGGCTACACGCCCAGCCATTTCCACAACACTAATGCACCCATTCACAACACCATTCTGCAACCGCACCACAGATGCCAATATCCAACCACAATTTACCTGTACCCTCTACCTAACACTTACACTACCCGCCCCGGGTATCCGTGATGGGGGTCCACTCTTCCCCCATTCACACCTTCGCACCATGCACACCACTCCGTACCACTTACTCCAACTCTCTCCACACACCTGTACTTGCACACCTGTGCTCTCACACCTGGTGCCACCTGCACCCTTCTCTCCCCAAGCGCATTCGCGCTGATCCACACACTCACTACTCACACACTGCTCCACACACCTGTCCAGTTGCACACCTGTGCAATCACACCTGTTCCATCCTCACACAGCATCATCTCATCTAACTACTCCCTTCTGAAACTTGCGCTTCCCAGTCGTCCCTTTAAACTATTGCGCTCCCACGTCATTATAATCCACACTAATCTACCTGCGTCCCCACTACAGGTATCAGTCACTAACTAAACTTAACGTTACCTAATGTCATCTTCTAGGGCCCTATCAATATAACCTAACCCACCCGGGCTAGTTTTCACTGCCATCACCCCATAAGCTATAGCTCCTTTGCCCCCACCATGGGAAGCGGGGCAGGGATGCCACCCTTACCCACCGGGCCCATCGCTCACTACCAATTTTGCACATCAAATTTCAATAAATCAAAAATTTGCCAATCACTGCCCATCATCTGCCAATCACTACTGCCAATCCTTTGCCAATCATCAAATTTTGTTTTTCTCTAATTTTGGGTCCAAAACACTAACCTCATCACCCAGTCTACTCACTAATGCCTCTCGGTGCGCCAATTCCTGTCCAAAGCCCGGCTTCGTAAAGCCAAGCAATGGATGCTGGTTGTTTTGTGCCAGCGGCTGGACGCGTCCGGCACTCGGTGCAGGGACGGGGGCTTACCCGGGCCGAGATCCCATGCACCACCTCGGCGTGGAGCCATCCAATGTCCCGATCTCGACCTGCCGGACTGCCTCAACAAAAAGTGGTCGCCATGACGACCCTTTCTATCGGGCTGCCCGCTCCGCCTAGTGGAGCACGGACGCGGCCGTTCAAAGCGAGGCCCAGCACGCACCGAGGGCCCGCTTCGGCTAAAAGTCGCTCTAACCTCTAACCCGTCTAACGTCGATGCTTCACCTGGACGCTTACACCCCGCAGCCCGTTCCTTGCTCACACATCCAGCCGTGCCCATGCTCCTCGTACCTTTCCTTACACACCTCGGTACACTCATTCCACTCACAGCCTTGGTCACACACCTGACCACCGAACACTTTGGCACACATTCGTTAGTCGCACACCTCACCAACACACCTCTTCGCTCCCCCTCCTCTGTCACCTCCTCTGTGACAATCACAGGTGTGCTCTCATTCGCACACCCAACCACGTGCCTCACCACCAACTCCAGCGTGCATTCCCACTCACGCTCTACCATTCCAGGTGTGCATCCTTCCATTCCAGGTGTACATCCTCGCTCACCTGTCACACCCAACTCACGCTCCTTGTCACTCTCACTACTCTCATCACCACTCTTGACAACGCACTCACCCTTACTCTTGACAGCGCACTCTTTCCCCATGCACCTGTCCGTTACACACCTTTCTCGCGCACACTCTCCCGTTACACCCTCTGTAACACTCACCACAGGTGTGCATTCTTCCTTACTTTTGACAGCGCACTCTTTCCCCATGCACCTGTCCGTTACACACCTTTCTCGTGCACACTCTCCCGTTACACCCTCTGTAACACTCACCACAGGTGTGCATTCTTCCTTACTTTTGACAGCGCACTCTTTCCCCATGCACCTGTCCGTCACACACCTTTCTCGCGCACACTCTCCCGTTACATCCTCTGTAACACTCACCACACCGCGCTTCCATTTGCCCCCTCGCACACGTGCTACGACCGACTCACTCTCGCCAGCACCCTCACTCC